>NC_092266.1:30988256-31030756 GCF_036320965.1 Panulirus ornatus
AGGAAGAGGAGGGTGTAGGACAGGGTGATTACCGTAAGCAGTCACACGAGAAATACGACACCGACTCCCTTTCACAATATATATATATATATATATATATATATATATATATATATATATATATATATATATATATATATATATATGAGGTACAGAAGGATGGGGCAAAGCTATGAACCTTTTTTCCTTACCGTCTGTTAGGTCGGGAGTCGAATTTTGGGTTCGAGAATCGGGCAAGATAGAGTTGGAAGGTTAGAATACGTCGACGAACAGTTTGGTGAAACAGATGATCAGTAGGAAAACCATAAACATATAGTCTCAAATAAGGAGCGCACTCCCGTCTCGCTCAAACAGGAGCCCGACACTCCCCTGCTCCTGTTTGGGGTGCAACTTAGTCGCTTTAGAACTCCCTATGAAAGGGGTCTCGGAGGTTATTTTGTTAATGATATGAATGTATGTAATATCTTTATTCATTTGCATACATGGGATGCCATGTGTGATACTCCAAGCTTCTCAAATGACGCTATGAACACAGAATGGCAGAGGATTATCTAGAAATGGTTTGAGAGGAAGCACAAACAATATTTTCTTTGTTGTTACGAGACATTTTGTGTATGTGGCGTGTTTGTTTCTGTAGTGTAGTGTGAGTTGAATGGGGGGAAATTGTTTCTGTAGTGTAGTGTGGGTTGAATGGGGGGGGGGGGGAAATATTGTCTGGATTATGTTACAATCCTCTTTATCATATTTATGGTCAAGAGATGGAAGTTTCTTTAAGTTCTGAGCCAGGTCAAGTCTCGGGTCAGACCGTAAGTTATGACCCAGGTCAAGTTCCAGGTCAAACCACTAGTTATGATCCAGGTCAAGTTTGAGATGAGACCATTCTATCAGTAATGCGAAACACAAATAGAGTTACGAATCCTATTCTATTCAGGTCTTTAAACTGCTGGTAAATAAGTGTTTAGATTATGTAACCGATGGACGCCTTTGGCTGAGGGGAATCGCATCTTCTCCAAACCAGGGTTCGACTCCCGACGAAGCATAACGAACGAGCATAAAGGCATCTTAACGTCGTTCAATAAGGTTGAAGATACAGTGTTTAACGTATGATCTCATGGGCTGCCATGGGTAATACAGCGTCGCTAAGATCGCAATAAAAGATTAGGTCAGAGTAAACATAAAAAAGAATGCGTACAAGCGACGGGGAAAAAGTTTTTTCTTCTTTTTATACAGATGCGTTCCTGAGATAATCCAGTATGCGTTCTTGAGATAATCCAGTACGTTCTTTTAGCCAGAGGTCCCGAGGTTCTTAGAATCAGCCATTCATTAGCCACCTAACATGTTAAAAGAACGAATTATCTTTTTCTTTAAACAATTGCCCAGACGTTGTATTCAGAGAGCGAGGCCCAGTTGATGCTCCACCGCTTTGAATAAGATGTTAAAAAAGACATTTGCAAACAAAGCTGTTGTTTACGGAGTTCCTACACGAGAGATGATGGGGGACAAAGTGAAGATCTGGGATTGATCCCGAGGGATTCTTTGTGAGATTTGGGAGTGTTGGTGAAGCTTGGGATGAGGGATTGCTCACCCAAGGGAACGAGTGGGCTGGTATACAAGTAAATGGCATGAGGTTGTGATGCAGTGAAGCGAAGATCTCATCATTATCATCATGATCTGAGAGAGAGAGAGAGAGAGAGAGAGAGAGAGAGAGAGAGAGAGAGAGAGAGAGAGAAGGAGGGACTTGGGAGTGGAGCGCCATATTCCCTCACCTGTGGCCAGAGTCCCACATTAGGGAGAAGAGTTAAGGAGACCAAGTGTCTGCTGGCTAATATCAGAATAGCATTCTAGTATGTGGATAATGATGTATCTAGCACACATCCTAGGTGTGGCCACAACTAGAATCTGCTTCTCAGCTTTGGTCACCGCTCGCTCCTACACAAGCACAAAGAGCTGGTAGAGAAGGTCCAGAGGAGGCACAACAAAGATAGGTGCCACAATGAAGAGAGGTGAGTTGTAGGGAAAGGCTAGAGGTCATTACGTTTGTCTACCATGAATAAGAGAAGAGTAAGGGGTGACCTGATCACACAACCTTTTAAGATACTTTGAAGGTGAATAAATTTTTCGTTAAGTTATTACTTGACGCAGGGAAATAGAGTAAATTTTCCAATATATTCTAGTACATAAATGTATTCATATTCCTCTATTTTTTGTAAAATTGTAACTTACAATATCAGCCCTGCGTACGTCATCTATGATGTACCGGTTGTGAGGGTACACATGTACCATCGGTCGGGGACCTGCTTTAATTAGTATTCCCCTTTTAATTAAGTACCGTTCTGCTAATGGGATAATCTAATTCTCTTAAAACTCTCTTTCCTGGCGAGTATAAGTACTTTGATCCCAGTGTGCCTCGCGCGCGATGTGTTTTTGTCGGAGTGAGTCGTCTTGTGATCCCCTTTCTTGTACGGGAAGGTCATTAGCGTCCTTATGAACAGATGAGGAACGAGGAGGAGGAGAAGGAGGAGGTATCATGTTCCAGGAGTACGTATAAAGGAGGCGGAAGATGAGAATTCTGGTATAATCTTTTTTATCTTAAGACATTTTGCAGCTGGATAGATATAGATAAGAGTTGGTATATATATTTTTTTCCTGTGTCTGTGTGGGTTTGTTTCCATATTTCTCTCTTGTGTCTCCCCTGATGTGATTATTACACGAAAGTGCACTTGGGAACTTATCGTGTTTCATTTTCCCCGTGGACTCATAGAAATATATATATATATATATATATATATATAATATATATTTTTTTTTTTCATACTATTCGCCATTTCCCGCGTTTGCGAGGTAGCGTTAAGAACAGAGGACTGGGCCTTAGAGGGAAAATCCTCACCTGGCCCCCTTCTCTGTTCCTTCTTTTGGAAAATTAAAAAAAAATGAGAGGGGAGGATTTCCAGCCACCCGCTCCCTCCCCTTCTAGTCGCCTTCTACGACACGCAGGGAATACGTGGGAAGTATTCTTTCTCCCCTATCCCCAGGGATAATATATGATATATATATATATATATATATATATATATATATATATATATATATATATATATAGACGTAACAGTTATAGATAGATTGATAGCCACTAATTGTCTTGCAAGTAATCAACAAGATCTGGGTATCATTTATTGCAATTATGAAGTTGTTGATGATGTATTGATGATGTAGGTCAATAGCTTTGACTTATCTTGTATCACTGGTAACAATGATGACCAGATGTCATCACCAGCTGGTAAGATCGGGCCTTATCAAGGGTAATCCTTGTTTACAACTCCATATCGAGCACAGGAACTAATGATTCCTAATGATTCCATCATCAATAAGCAATTAGATCCCCCAGACGCCTCGCTATAAGCGATACAAAATCCTCCATAGACGAAGTGAAACCCTCAGATGTAAACAACTGCTCCACAGTTCGTTATCATCTACCACAGCGTCAAGTTTAAGATACTCGAATCTCTTTAACAAATCAAATCCCTTTCATAAATTTCTTTCCTCTGGAGCAAGAGTCGTCAATACCCTCCCTACCTTCCCCCACTCCCCCTCCTACGGCCTAAAGGAAAGTTGTTAAAGTCAATTTGTGGAAAAAAAAAAATACGAACGCGTCTTAACGGTTCCCGCTCTTCCGTTCCTTCCTATCCGCCACGGTCAATAACCCCCTCACTACAGGTCCGGCCTCCAGCCACACCCGCTCCTCTCAGCTAACATCGTCCTCTCGGCCTCCCAGCTCCTCTCCCAGGGCCCCCTTACAGGTAATACAGAGGATTATACGCCTTCCGGGTTCCTCCCAGGGCTCTTGGTCGGCTGGGGGATGGGAATAAATGGGTCTCGAGAGAGAGAGAGAGAGAGAGAGAGAGAGAGACCTTTCCATTACTTTTCCTAGGAGAAACACATCGCATTTTGAACTGAAAAGAAATATTAAACAAATCCACTTTATCTTGTATCAGATTATCAATACAAATCATTTAAAGTCTATTAGTCTAGACACTGATGATGTATATCATTATCATTATAAATAACTATATTATTACATCGTGATCATTATTATTAACTATATCTATAAGTTATATCTATATTGTCCTGGGAAAGAAATACGATCGTGAGCGGCGTGAAGGGGTTGCCACGCGCCTCAATCTGCTCCTCACAATACCTTCCATTTATGAGTAACAAACGTTGCGACCAACCCAGGCTACAGGGCATACATCTCTCTCTCTCTCTCTCTCTCTCTCTCTCTCTCTCTCTCTCTCTCTCTCTCTCTCTCTCACTCTCTCAGAGGCAAGGCTCGTGGCTGTTGAGTGAACATTTGTGGGATTTTTTTTCTTTTTATTTCCAGACTTTTTCTTTTCTTTTAAGCGTGGTGATTGATTTTTTTTGTTTGTTTGTTTAGGGTTTGATATTTTTTTTTCCTTTTGCCTTTTTTCATTTCTTTTTATTGGATATGTTCTCAGTGGGTTTTGTTCATCTTAATGCCTTTAATGTTCACTTCCGGGTATTTTTATTCTAAAGTCATATTTAATGTTTGGTTCACTTTTATCACTTACGAACTGGTAAAATGCCATTTTTTTTTTTTTTCAAATAATCAGATTTTTCGAATTTTGCTTTAGAGTTCGAAATAATGATTCATCTGAATATTTTTGCCTTTTTTTTTTACTGATTACGGATTAATATTTTATATAATTTCTATACCTGTGAGACATGGGTATAATGTATTATATCGTTTTTTCATGCGTCTGTGAAATACGAATCACATTTACTTCTCTTTCGTTACGTTAAAGTTGTGTATTTGAAAGATGTTTATGTATTTGTCGTTTTTTTTTAACCTTGTGTTTGTAAGATTTGGATATTGTCTGTCTTTCGTTCGTGTTTCTGTCTTTTTAGTGTTAACTCTATTGTTATTATTTTTTCCTTTTCCACTGGCTTCAATATAACTTGCTGTGTTAGACCAAATGTTAAAGCAATTTGCTTTGCACGCTACAAGGGCCAGTATTGCTTGCACGTCATTTATTGAGGTAATTAGTCTCCCTATCATGATAGGAAATGTAATTAAAGTGTTCCTTCAGGTGTGTATGTAATTCTCGTGTTCTGATAAGAGTATAATCACCATTTGAATGTTTTACTGATAATGGGAAAAGAGAGAGAGAGAGAGAGAGAGAGAGAGAGAGAGAGAGAGAGAGAGAGAGAGAGAGAGAGAGAGAGAGAGAGATGAACCCTCACTCTGTTATTTTCTAATGTAATTTCTAAATAGAATTCTTACACATTTCCAATTCCAATCGAATTTACATCGTAGTTTCTAAGTAATTTCCAGTGTAAATAGTTAAGATAATTTTTAAGTTCTCATTGCGTTCAGTTGCACTGTTTCAGTATAGTAGAATAAACGTGTTCTCGTTGATCGAAGTTCAACGGTATCGTACTCACGTTAGACCAATCGTTAATCCTTCTTATTAAGTCCTTGTTTTTTTTATTAAAGTCGTTTATCCTCGTTGATTAATAGTTTATTTCACCTTCGTTTTGTGCTCGTTAATGCTGGTCATTTTGTTGTGCTTGTTTGCTATGTATAATATTTATATGTCGAATGTGTAATTTGAGTTATATTTCAACATTATGTTTATATACATTTCCACTCAAGCTACGTGTTTGGCATTAGATATGCAAATATAAATTTGCGCTTATTAAACCTTTGATAATGAAATTAGAATATATGTGTAATGATAAGATTAGCAAATGCATTAACATGATATTCAGACATTGAATCCTACAATATTTTAGGTATGCACACACGCACACACACACACACACACAACACACAACACACACACACACAACACACACACACACACACACACACACACACACACACACACACACACACACACATTCCTACGAGTCCAAGGGGAAAATGAAACACGAAAAGTTCCCAAGTGCACTTTCGTGTAATAATCACATCATCAGGGGAGACACAAGAGAGGAATATAACAGTTGATGTACATCGAAGAGACGAAGCTAGGACGCCATTTGGTAAACATATGATTGTCCAAAACATACATGTATATATATATACTCGCAATTGTACAAATGCATATGTTTAGTTGTCATCCAGTATGTGGGCGTTGAAAATGACTGTGTGTTTAGTGGAGAAAATTCGTGGTCATTTGTCCTTTTCCAGAGGCGGCGGATGGAGACGTTCTGAGAGAGAGAGAGAGAGAGAGAGAGAGAGAGAGAGAGAGAGAGAGAGAGAGAGAGAGAGAGAGAGTACAATTTCGAGCGAGTTAATTGTGTTTGAGGAAGAGTACGAATATATTTGACTGATTGTGATTGAGAAGTAGCACAATTATGAACGAAAAAATAGAAGATTATGAAATAGTAATAAGTAAAGTGATCATCAGCGAGAAAATTGCTTTAGATGGTGTGAGTTTAGCAACAACAACACCATCCACCACCACCACCACCACCAACATCTGTTTCCACCTACCACCACTACAACTATCCCCCCTCCCCCCTCCCCTCCCCCTACAGCACCGTTAGAACGCTTTCGTTGAGTAAGTTCGTTAATGAGCTCTTTTTTCCCCCCCTTCGTCTGGGTTCGAACTTATCCATCAACTTTTCTGTGTGTGTGTGTGTGTGTGTGTGTGTGTGTGTGTGCGTGTGTGTGTGTGTGTGTGTGTGTGTGTGTGTGTGTGTGTGTGTGTGTGTGTGTGTGTGTGGGGGGGTGGGTGTGTGTGTGTGTGGGTGTGTGTGTCTTCGGGTACGTTGGTTCGTATCCCTGGGTACTAGTGAACTGGACCACGTCTCCCTGGGGGAACATTGGCGGCCCACAGTTCACAGCAGCGAAGACCAATACATCTCGTTTACAATGTCGGTTATTTTCACCTTGCTGACCCGAATCCATTTTCGTCACAGTGCGTAACAGGACGAAAGGTGATGATGATAGTACGACCCATAGTGACCATAACGACCCTTCCCACGACCCCACCCCTTTCCCTTCCCCCACTTCCCTTTGTGCATGTGGAACACGTAGGCGCGTGCGTACGACCTCATTGCAAACAACGGTACGACTCTGAGATGAAGGGAAAAATGATAATACAAGACGGTACGATTTTCATATAAGCAAAAGGGTACGATCCCTGGAGTACGACGGTACGACTCTCACTCGAGTATGACGATACGACCCCATTGCGTGCGACGGTACGACTCACTCAAGTATGACGGTACGACCCCCATTGCGTGCGACGGTACGACCCCCATTAAGCACGGCTATTACGAACCCTTTGGGTATCAAGGGTTTCCAATAAATAATGCTACATAGAAAACTAGTTCCTCTCTCTCTCTCTCTCTCTCTCTCTCTCTCTCTCTCTGGCATTTGAGCAAAGGAAGAGAAAAAAAAATCGTAAGAAGGAAATGTATTTATCCGTGCGCCGCGTGGGGCAACTGTGGCCCTACAGTCTCCATGTTTAAGTAGTCTCCTGTTACGCCCCTAAGGAGCACTTAAAAAGGAAAGTAGACGACTTCCCTCCAGCAAAGAGAAAACTAAGTGGCATTACTTATCTTGGTCCCTACTTAACATACTCTCGGTGTTTCCACGGAAAATGTTTCGATTCTGTGTGTGTGTGTGTGTGTGTGTGTGTGTGTGTGTGTGTGGCTATTTCGTCTATATTACTTAGGTCGGTGTGTTTTTTGATGTGTTGTCCTTACTGTGTTTGTAAGTTCATAGATATTATGTCCATTTATGAATCCAAGGATAGTTTTTTTAATTCAATCTGACTTTATAATCGATTACAAATATCGTGTTATTTTTCCGTAAGTTATTTCAACATAATGTTCGTATCATCACAATTCATTTCTAGGCAAATGCATTATATATATTTGCATGTTAGCTGAATTAGCAATAAGCATATTTATACATTGTGCTAAAATGCTGACGAAGCAATGTAAACGCTATCTATCTATCTATCTATCTATCTATCTATCTATCCTCCCCTTTCAGTTTTTTTTTTTTTCATCTTCCAAAAGAAGGAACAGAGAAGGGGGCCAGGTGAGGATATTCCCTCAAAGGTCCAGTCCTCTGTTCTTAACGCTACCTTGCTAACGCGGGAAATGGCGAATAGTATGAAAGAAAAAGAGAATATATATATATATATATATATATATATATATATATATATATATATATATATATATATATATATATATATTGTCCTTTCTTCCACTAAATCCGTCAACGTTTACAGGCGATGACCCTTGAAAAGTTTTTCTTAACTCCTCAGAATATTGTAAACACACTGGAGAAGATTAATCAGCTTGTAAAACAGATCATGTGTTTACGTGTCGTGTGATGTGGAGAGAAATCTGAAGATCGCGTGATGAGGAAAACCTCGTTTTCTATTCTTAGTGATCTTTAGTGTCTAGTGTAGCGAAGACTGATGTATTTCTGGTACTTTTGTAAAATTTTCTTTTTATGTAATATTTTTGACGTATCAGTTAGGGTATCTTCTCAAAGACTTTTTTTGGAATCTATGATTTTTTGTTTATTTTTTCTTAGATTTTAAAGGTTTATTAGAGTCTGAATAAGGAAATATAGTTGTCTGATTAAGATATTTAAGATTTTGAGCACAGTTGTTCGATCCTTGTTCCTTGAGTCTGTACGACCCTTGATCACGGGGTGACCTTTGAGTATGAGAAAGGGAACTTTGAATAAACCCACATAGATCAGGTCAATGGCTCATTGTTACTCTCTCTCTCTCTCTCTCTCTCTCTCTCTCTCTCTCTCTCTCTCTCTCTCTCTCTCTCTCTCTCTCTCTTTCTCTCCGCAATGCCCAGAATTTAATTGGACATTGTTTTTAATCTAAAATGAATCGAAGGTGATGATCGGTAAGATTAGCTATAGTTTATTTTCATGTTATTTGGTTGAGGATTATTTAGCAATCACGACCTAAAGTAGTGAGACGGGATCACAAACATAGTTTGGGAATGTGGAAGACTTACTCAATACGGACGAAAAGGCAATTATTTTTTCCACCTTTTTTTTTTTTTTCTTTAGAGGTAATATCCTAATGGATGTTGAAAGAGCAGATATATTCCCCACCAGAGTGAAACACGAAGAAAAAAAAAAGTAGAATTCAAGATGGTGATAATGTCACACAGGCAGAATAAAGAAAAGGTCTTTTGTTTTTGTACTCGAAGAAAAGTTTTTTCTCGTAGGAAGAAATATGTAAAGTAGTTTTATTGTATTTTAGTTATTGAGGGAGGTTGCCTGTAGGGTTGAAACTTGCGAGAGCTTTGGTGGCTGCTGGGTAAGGTGCTCTGAATACTGAATCGCTTTTCGTTTTCCTTTGAGTCAAACGTACAAAGGTAAAGTCTTGGCTCCACCACCATCTACTGGTGTGTGTGTGTGTGTGTGTGTGTGTGTGTGTGTGTGTGGTGTTGTTAAGTTTGGGAGATCCTACAATGATATCTGGGAGGATGGGACCAAATGTGACCTGGCATATGGAAGGATGGGGCCAAATGTGACCTGGCGTATGGAAGGATGGGGCCAAATGTAACCTCGTTTGCATAGTGTTCACGGGATTTTCTGAAGCTAGTTCCAAGCGGCCTAATTTGCATAGAAATTATACCTAATTTCCTGTATTTAGTCCCATATAGTTTCATTAGCCTGATTATTGTTGATTTTTTTCTTTAGTTAGACCTAAGTCCTGGTGTATAGCACTAACCTATTTTCTGTAACAGAACGAAGAGATAACGCAATTGATGAAATTCTTGAAAATTGTCATTGAAAGACATTCAAAAAGTTTTAGAAATTGTAGATGATTTCTGTACTATTATGTATTTACTACGATAGCTAGTAATTCATTTACTAATCTCACAAGTAATTCATGTACTAACTGTGGAACCAAATTGTCCTAATCTGTGTACTAATCTCTTAATTACCAATGTACTAATCGCTTTACCGATACTTTTGATAATTCATTTAGTTCATCTAGGCCTCCGTATGATAGATATATAATTAATGAGACTGGCATTATGGATTTGAAAATATATTTAATTTATACTATGGTCAGACTAGGAGTAATTTCATGGTAAATATAGAAGGTTTAGAAAACGGGGGTCAGTGGACAGAAGGATCGATTTTACGTTGCCATTCTCATCACAAATAAATGTGATAAGGAGATAAGTATTATCAGGGGCTCCATTAAGTCCTTAGAATGTCATACGAGGTCAAAGTGTGGCTGATTAGTCCTGACTGCTATAGATAAGAAGTATGATTAAGTGTTATACAGATCGGAAGATTTTTGTACAATAGAAAATAGGGGTATACAGATTATGGCTTACTTTGCGCAATTAATATTAAGTATGTAATTAAGCGCTTAATTTTAGGAAATGCAGTCTTTTGACTCGATATCCTTAATCACCACATACAATACCACTTATACCCAGATTTTCATTAAATTCCGAAAAAGTTGAAAATCTGAGCAAAATATTATCCAAGGCTATAGCCTGGGATTTTTCTTGATTTCTTTGAAAAAATAGATTTTCTTGAAAATCTCAGCATAGATGATTTTACGTCTGCTGAATAAGAATCTGTTGTCAAAACCTTAAAATTCATGTAATTAGTCTAGTAATTAAAATAATATAATTGTAATTAGTCATAAGTGTGTAATTAAGCGCTTAATTTTAGGAAATGCAGTCTTTTGACTCGATATCCTTAATCACCACATACAATACCACTTATATCCAGATTTTCATTAAATTCTGAAAAAGTTGAAAATCTGAGCAAAATATTATCCAAGACTTGGATTTTTCTTGATTTTTTTTGAAAAAATAGATTTTCTTGAAAATCTCAGCATAGATGCTTTTACGTCTGCTGAATAAGAATCTGTTGTCAAAACCTTACGATTCATGTAATTAGTCGAGTAATTAACATATAAATATAATTAAACTTAAGTGTGTAATTATGCGCTTGATTTTAGGAAATGTAGTCTTTTCCTGAAAATCTCAGCATAGATGATTTTACGTCTGCTGAATAAGAATCTGTGGTCAAAACGTTAAAATTATAATTAGTCGAGTAATTAGAATATTGATATAGTTATAATTAATATTAAGTATGTAATTAAGCGCTTAATTTTACGAAATGCAGTCTTTTCACTCGATATATTTAATCACCATATAGAATACCAATTATACACAAATTCTCATTAAAATCTGAAGAATTTGAATTTTTTGAAAAAATACATTTTCCTGAAAATCTCAGCCTAGATGCTTTTACGTCTGTTGAATAAGAATCTGTGGTCAAAACGTTAAAATTCATGTAATTAGTCGAGTAATTAACATATGATTATAATTAGACTTAAATGTGTAATTAAGCGCTTAATTATAGGCAATGCAATCTTTTGACTCGATATCCTTAATCATCATATAGAATACCACTTATACCCAAATTTTCATTAAATTCCGAAAAAGTTGAAAATCTGAGCAAAATATTATCCAAGGCCTTGGATTTTCTTGATTTCTTTGAAAAAATAGATTTTCTTGAAAATCTTAGCATAGATGCTTCTACGTCTGCTGAATAAGAATCTGATGTCAAAACATTAAAATTCGTGTAATTTGTCGAGTAAATAACATATAATTATAATTAATCTTAAGTGTGTAATTAAGCACTTAATTTTAGGAAATGCAGTCTTTTGACTCGATATCCTTAATCACCATATAGAATACCACTTATACCCAGATTTTCATTAAAGTCTGAGGAAGTTGAAAATATGAAGAAAATATTATCCAAGGCTATAGCCTAGGATTTTCTTGATTTTTTTGAAAAATTAGATTTTCCTGAAAATCTCAGCCTAAATGCTTTTACGTCTGTTGAATAAGAATCTGTGGTCAAAACGTTAAAATTCATGTAATTAGTCGAGTAATTAACATATAATTATGATTAGACTTAAATGTGTAATTAAGCGCTTAATTTTAGGCAATGCAATCTTTTGACTCGATATCCTTAATCATCATATAGAATACCACTTATACCCAGATTTTCATTAAATTCCGAAAAAGTTGAAAATCTGAGCAAAATATTATCCAAGGCTATAGCCTAGGATTTTTCTTGATTTCTTTGAAAAAATAGATTTTCTTGAAAATCTCAGCATAGATGCTTTTACGTCTGCTGAATAAGAATCTGATGTCAAAACATTAAAATTCGTGTAATTTGTCGAGTAATTAACATATAATTATAATTAATCTTAAGTGTGTAATTAAGCGCTTAATTTTAGGAAATGCAGTCTTTTGACTCGATATCCTTAATCACCATATAGAACACCACTTATACCCAGATTTTCATTAAAGTCTGAAGAAGTTGAAAATCTGAGAAAAATATTATCCAAGGCTGTATCCTTGGATTTTCCTTGATTTTTTTGAAATAATAGATTTTCCTGAAAATGATTTTACGTCTGTTGAATAAGAATCTGATATCAAAACCTTATAATTCATGTAATTAGTCGAGTAATTAACATTATATGATTAAAATTAGTCTTAAGTGTGTAATTAAGCGCTTAATTTTAGAAGATGCAGTCTTTTGACTCGATATCCTTAATCACCATACAGAATATCACTTATACCCAGATTTTCATTAAAGTCTGAAGAAGTTGAAAATATGAGCAAAATATTATCCAAGGCTATAGCCTAGGATTTTTCTTGATTTTTTTTTTTTTAAAAATAGATTTTCCTGAAAATCTCGACATAGATGCGTTTACGTCTGCTGAATAAGAATCTGATGTCAAAACCTTAAAAGTCGTGTAATTAGTCGAGTAATTTACATATAATTATAATTAATCTTAATTGTGTAAGTAAGCGCTTAATTTTAGGCAATGCAATCTTTTGACTCTATATCCTTAATCACCATATAGAATACCAATTATACCCAGATTTTCATTAAATTCCGAAAAAGTTGAAAATCTGAGCAAAATATTATCCGAGGCTATAGCCGAGGATTTTTCTTGATTTTTTTGAAAAATAGATTTTCCTGAAAATTTCAGCATAGATGCTTTTACGTCTGCTGAATAAGAATCTGTAGTCAAAACGTTAAAATTCGTGTAATTTGTCGATTAATTAACATATAATTGTAATTAATCTTAAGTGTGTAATTAAGCGCTTAATTTTAGGAAATGCAGTCTTTTGACTCGATACCCTTAATCGCCATATAGAATACCACTTATATCCAGATTTTCATTAAATTCTGACAAAGTTGAAAATCTGAGAAAAATATTATCCCAGGCTATAGCCTAGGATTTTTCTTGATTTTTTTGAAAAAATAGATTTTCCTGAAAATCTCAGCATAAATGATATTACGTCTGCTGAATAAGAATATGCAGTCAAAACGTTAAAATTCTTGTAATTAGTCGAGTAATTAGCATATTGATATAATTATATTTAATATTATGTATGTAATTAAGCACTTAATTTTACGAAATGCAGTCTTTTGACTCGATATCCTTAATCACCATATAGAATACCAGTTATACCCAGATTTTCATTAAAATCTGAAGAAGTTGAAAATCTGAGGAAAATAATATCCAAGGCTATAGCCTTGGATTTTTCTTGATTTTTTTGAAAAAATAGATTTTCCTGAAAATCTCAGCACAGATGTTTTTACGTCTGCTGAATAAGAATTTGATGTCAAAACCTTAAAATTCGTGTGATTTATCGAGTAATTAACATATAATTATAATTAATATTAAATGTGTAATTAAGCGCTTACTTTTAGGAAATGCAGTCTTTTGTCTCGATATCCTTAATCACCATATAGAATACCACTTATACCCAGATTTTCTTTAAATTCTGAAGAAGTGGAAAATCTGAGCAAAATATTATCCAGGCTATAGCCTTGGATTTTTCTTGATTTTTTTTGAAAAAATAGATTTTCCTGATATCTCAGCATACATGCTTTTACGTCTGCTGAATAAGAGTCTGATGTCAAAACCTTAAAAGTCGTGTAATTAGTCGAGTAATTAACATATTATAATTAATCTTAAGTGTGTAATTTTGCGCTTAATTTTAGGAAATGCAGTCTTTTGACTCGATATCCTTAATCACCATATAGAATACCAATTATACCCAGATTTTCATTAAATTCCCAAAAGTTGAAAATCTGAGGAAAATATTATCCCTTAAAATTGTTGTAATTAGTCGAGTAATTAGCATATTGATATAATTATAATTAATATTAAGTCTGTAATTAAGCGCTTAATTTTACGAAATGCAGTCTTTTGACTCGGTATAGTTAATCACAATATAGAGTACCAGTTATACCCAGATTTTCATTAAAATCTGAAGAAGTTGAAAATCTGAGCAAAATATTATCCCAGGCTATAGCCTTGGATTTTTCTTGATTTTTTTGAAAAAATAGATTTTCCTGAAAATCTCAGCACAGATGTTTTTACGTCTGCTGAATAAGAATCTGAAGTCAAAACCTTGAAATTCGTGTAATTTGTCGATTAATTAACATATAATTATTATTAATCTTAAGTGTGTAATTAAGCGCTTAATTTTAGGAAATGCAGTCTTTTGACTCGATACCCTTAATCACCATATAGAATACCACTTATATCCAGATTTTCATTAAATTCTGGCAAAGTTGAAAATCTGAGAAAAATATTATTCCAGGCTATCGCCTTGGATTTTTCTTGGTTTTTTTAAAAAATAAATTTTCCTAAAAATCTCAGTATAGATGATTTTACGTCTGCTGAATAAGAATCTGTAGTCAAAACCTTAAAATTCTTGTAATTAGTCGAGTAATTGGCATATTGATATAATTATAATTAATATTAAGTATGTAATTAAGCGCTTAATTTTACGAAATGCAGTCTTTTGACTAGATATATTTAATCACAATATAGAGTACCAGTTATACCCAGATTTTCATTAAAGTCTGAAGAAGTTGAAAATCTGAGCAAAATATTATCTTAGGCTATAGCCTTGGATTTTTCTTGATTTTTTTTGAAAAAATAGATTTTCCTGATATCTCAGCATACATGCTTTTACGTCTACTGAATAAGAATCTGATGTCAAAACCTTAAAAGTCGTGTAATTAGTCTAGTAATTAACATATTATTATAATTAATCTTAAGTGTGTAATTTTGCGCTTAATTTTAGGAAATGCAGTCTTTTGACTCGATATCCTTAATCACCATATAGAATACCACTTATACCCAGATTTTCATTAAATTCCGAAAAAGTTGAAAATCTGAGCAAAATATTATCCCAGGCTATAGCCTTCTTGGATTTTTCTCGATTTCTTTGAAAAAATAGATTTTCTTGAAAATCTCATCATAGATGCTTTTACGTCTGCTGAATAAGAATCTGATGTCAAAACCTTAAAATTCGTGTAATTTGTCGAGTAATTAACATATAATTATAATTAATCTTAAGTGTGTAATTAAGCGCTTAATTTTAGGAAATGCAGTCTTTTGACTCGATATCCTTAATCACCATATAGAACACCACTTACACCCAGAATTTCATTAAAGTCTGAAGAAGTTGAAAATCTGAAAAAAATATTATCCCAGGCTGTAGCCTAGGATTTTCCTTGATTTTTTTGAAAAAATAGATTTTCCTGAAAATCTCAGCATAGATGATTTTACGTCTATTGAATAAGAATCTAACATCAAAACCTTAAAATTCATGTAATTAGTCGAGTAATTAACATTATATAATTATAATTAGTCTTAAGTGTGTAATTAAGCGCTTAATTTTAGGGGATGCAGTCTTTTGACTTGATATCCTTAATCACCATATAGAATACCACTTATAACCAGATTTTCATTAAATTCTGAAGAAGTTGAAAATGTGAGCAAAATATTATCCAAGGATTTTTGGATTTTTGGATTTTTCTTGATTCTTTTAAAAAAATAGATTTTCCTGAAAATCTCAGCATAGATGCTTTTACGTCTTCTGAATAAGAATCTGATGTCAAAACCTTAAAAGTCGTGTAATTAGTCGAGTAATTAATATATGATTATAATTAATCTTAAGTGTGTAATTAAGCGCTTAATTTTAGGCAATGCAATCTTTTGACTCGATATCCTTAATCACCCCATAGAATGCCACTTATACCCTGATTTTCATTAAATTCCGAAAAAGTTGAAAATCTGAGCAAAATATTATCCAAGGCCTTGGATTTTTCTTGATTTTTTTTGAAAAAATAGATTTTCCTGAAAATCTCAGCATAGATGCTTTTACGTCTGCTGAATAAGAATCTGTAGTCAAAACGTTAAAATTCGTGTAATTTGTCGATTAATTAACATATAATTATATTTAATCTTAAGTGCGTACTTAAGCGCTTAATTTTAGGAAATGCAGTCTTTTGACTCGATACCCTTAATCACCATATAGAATACCACTTATATCCAGATCTTCATTAAATTCTGACAAAGTTGAAAATCTGAGAAAAATATTATCCCAGGCTATAGCCTTGGATTTTTCTTGATTTTTTTTTGAAAATATAGATTTTCCTGATATCTCAGCATAGATGATATTACGTCTGCTGAATAAGAATCTGTAGTCAAAACGTTAAAAATTCTTGTAATTAGTCGAGTAATTAGCATATTGATATAATTATAATAAATATTAAGTATGTAATTAACCGCTTAATTTTACGAAATGCAGTCTTTTGACTCAATATATTTAATCACTATATAGAATACCAGTTATACCCAGATTTTCATTAAAATCTGAAGAAGTTGAAAATCTGAGCAAAATATTATCCAAGGCTATAGCCTTGGATTTTTCTTGATTTTTTTGAAGAAATAAATTTCCCTGAAAATCTCATCACAGATGCTTTTACGTCTGCTGAATAAGAATCTGAGGTCAAACTTTAAAATTCGTGTAATTTGTCGAGTAATTAACATATAATTATAATTCATCTTAAGTGTGTAATTAAGCGCTTACTTTTAGGAAATGCAGTCTTTTGACTCGATATCCTTAATCATCATATAGAATACCAATTATACCCAGATTTTCATTAAATTCTGAAAAAGTTGAAAATCTGAGCAAAATATTATCCCAGGCTATAGACTAGGATTTTTCATGATTTTTTTGAAAAAATAGATTTTCCTGAAAATCTCAGCATAGATGCTTTTACGTCTGCTGAATAAGAATCTGTTATCAAAACCTTATGATTCATGGAATTAGTCGAGTAATTAACATATAATTATGATTAATCTTAAGTGTGTAATTAAGCGCTTCATTTTAGGAAATGCAGTCTTTTGACTCGATACCCTTTATCACCATATAGAATACCACTTATACCCAGATTTTCATTAAAATCTGAAAAAGTTGAAAATCTGAGAAAAATATTGTCCAAGACTTGGATTTTTATTGATTTTCTTTAAAAATGAAATTTTCCTGAAAATTTCAGCATAGACGATATTGCATCTGCTGAATAAGAATCTGTAGTCAAAACGCTAAAATTCTTGTAATTAGTCGAGTGATTAGCATATTGATATAATTATAATTAATATTAAGTATGTAATTAAGCGCTTAATTTTAGGAAATGCAGTCTTTTGACTCGATACCCTTAATCACCATATAGAATACCACTTATATCCAGATTTTCATTAAATTCTGACAAAGTTGAAAATCTGAGAAAAATATTATCCCAGGCTATAGCCTTGGATTTTTCTTGATTTTTTTAAAAAAATAAATTTTCCTGAAAATCTCAGCATAGATGATATTACGTCTGCTCAATAAGAATCTGTAGTCAAAACGTTAAAATTCTTGTAATTAGTCGAGTAATCAGCATATTTATATAATTATAATTAATATTAAGTATGCAATTAAGCGCTTAATTTTACGAAATGCAGTCTTTTGACTCGATATATTTAATCACCATATAGAATCCCAGTTTTACCCAGATTTTCATTAAAATCTGAAGAAGTTGAAAATCTGAGCAAAATATTATCCAAGGCTATAGCCTTGGATTTTTCTTGATTTTTTGAAAAAATAGATTTTCCTGAAAATCTCAGCATAGATGCTTTTACGTCTACTGAATAAGAATCTGTTATCAAAACCTTATGATTCATGGAATTAGTCGAGTAATTAACATATAATTATAATTAACCTTAAGTGTGTAATTAAGCGCTTAATTTTAGGAGATACAGTCTTTTGACTCGATTCCCTCTATCACCATATAGAGTACCACTTATACCAAGATTTTCATTAAAATCTGAAAAAGTTGAAGATCTGAGAAAAATATTATCCCAGGCTATAGACTTGGATTTTTCTTGATTTTCTTTAAAAAAGAAATTTTCCTGAAAATTTCAGCATAGACGATTTTACATCTGCTGAACAAGAATCTGTAGTCTAAACGTTAAAATTCTTGTAATTAGTCGAGTAATTAGCATATTGATATAATTATAATTAATATTAAGTATGTAATTAAGCGCTTAATTTTACGAAATGCAGTCTTTTGACTCGATATCCTTAATCACCATATAGAACACAACTTATACTCAGATTTTCATTAAAGTCTGAAGACGTTGAAAATCTGAGAAAAATATTATCCCAGGCTGTAGCCTAGGATTTTCCTTGATTTTTTTGAAAAATAGATTTTCCTGAAAATCTCAGCATAGATGGTTTTACGTCTACTAAATAAGAATCTGAAGTAAAAATATTAAAATTCGTGTAATTTGTCGATTAATTAACATATAATTATAATTAATCTTAAGTGTGTAATTAAGCGCTTAATTTTAGGAAATGCAGTCTTTTGACTCGATACCCTTAATCACCATATAGAATACCACTTATATCCAGATTTTCATTAAATTCTGGCAAAGTTGAAAATGTGAGAAAAATATTATTCCAGGCTATAGCCTTGGATTTTTCTTGATTTTTTTTGAAAAAAAAGATTTTCCTTATATCTCAGCATACATGCTTTTACGTCTGCTGAATAAGAATCTGATGTCAAAACCTTAAAAGTCGTGTAATTAGTCGAGTAATTAACATATTATTATAATTAAACTTATGTGTGTAATTTAGCGCTTAATTTTAGGAAATGCAGTCTTTTGACTCGATATCCTTAATCACCATATAGAATACCACTTATACCCAGATTTTCATTAAATTCTGACAAAGTTGAAAATCTGAGAAAAATATTATCCCAGGCTATAGCCTTGGATTTTTCTTGATTTTTTTAAAAAAATAAATTTTCCTGAAAATCTCAGCATAGATGATATTACGTCTGCTCAATAAGAATCTGTAGTCAAAACGTTAAAATTCTTGTAATTAGTCGAGTAATCAGCATATTTATATAATTATAATTAATATTAAGTATGCAATTAAGCGCTTAATTTTACGAAATGCAGTCTTTTGACTCGATATATTTAATCACCATATAGAATCCCAGTTTTACCCAGATTTTCATTAAAATCTGAAGAAGTTGAAAATCTGAGCAAAATATTATCCAAGGCTATAGCCTTGGATTTTTCTTGATTTTTTGAAAAAATAGATTTTCCTGAAAATCTCAGCATAGATGCTTTTACGTCTACTGAATAAGAATCTGTTATCAAAACCTTATGATTCATGGAATTAGTCGAGTAATTAACATATAATTATAATTAACCTTAAGTGTGTAATTAAGCGCTTAATTTTAGGAGATACAGTCTTTTGACTCGATTCCCTCTATCACCATATAGAGTACCACTTATACCAAGATTTTCATTAAAATCTGAAAAAGTTGAAGATCTGAGAAAAATATTATCCCAGGCTATAGACTTGGATTTTTCTTGATTTTCTTTAAAAAAGAAATTTTCCTGAAAATTTCAGCATAGACGATTTTACATCTGCTGAACAAGAATCTGTAGTCTAAACGTTAAAATTCTTGTAATTAGTCGAGTAATTAGCATATTGATATAATTATAATTAATATTAAGTATGTAATTAAGCGCTTAATTTTACGAAATGCAGTCTTTTGACTAGATATCCTTAATCACCATATAGAACACAACTTATACTCAGATTTTCATTAAAGTCTGAAGATGTTGAAAATCTGAGAAAAATATTATCCCAGGCTGTAGCCTAGGATTTTCCTTGATTTTTTTGAAAAATAGATTGTTCCTGAAAATCTCAGCATAGATGGTTTTACGTCTACTAATAAGAATCTGAAGTAAAAATATTAAAATTCGTGTAATTTGTCGATTAATTAACATATAATTATAATTAATCTTAAGTGTGTAATTAAGCGCTTAATTTTAGGAAATGCAGTCTTTTGACTCGATACCCTTAATCACCATATAGAATACCAATTATATCCAGATTTTCATTAACTTCTGGCAAAGTTGAAAATGTGAGAAAAATATTATTCCCAGGCTATAGCCTTGGATTTTTCTTGATTTTTTTTGAAAAAAAAAGATTTTCCTTATATCTCAGCATACATGCTTTTACGTCTGCTGAATAAAATCATTAGTAGATACTTTTTAATACTTATGATACTATTAGAATCAGTCTTTGATCTATCTATAAACCTATATAATAATTTCCAGTATTACATAAATTAAAAACTTAATTAATTGGCTAATTGAATACATCTTTTGATCATCCTTATCACCATATAATCCACTAACAAGATTTTATTAAATCTGAAAAAGTGTAAATCTAAAAATTTTATCCCGGTATAGCTGATTTTTTTATTATTCTTAAAAAAGAAAGTTTCTGAAAATCAGCATGTCGATTTTACATCTTGAAAACATTCTAGTTCTTAAATTAAAATTTGTATGAGCATAATTAGCTTTGACTAATTATATTTATTTATATGTAATTAAGGTTAATTTTCGAAATCAGTCTTTGCTCGATCTCTTAATACAATAGAAACTTATCAGATTTTCATTAAAGTCTAAGACTTAAAATCTGAGAAATAATTATCCGCTTAGCCTAGGATTTTCTTTGTTTGAATAATAATTTTCCTGAAAATCTCAGCATAGATGGTTTTACGTCTACTAAATAAGAATCTGAAGTAAAATATTAAAATTCGTGTAATTTGTCGATTAATTAACATATAATTATAATTAATCTTAAGTGTGTAATTAAGCGCTTAATTTTAGGAAATGCAGTCTTTTGACTCGATACCCTTAATCACCATATAGAATACCACTTATATCCAGATTTTCATTAAATTCTGGCAAAGTTGAAAATGTGAGAAAAATATTATTCCAGGCTATAGCCTTGGATTTTTCTTGATTTTTTTTGAAAAAAAAATATTTTCCTTATATCTCAGCATACATGCTTTTACGTCTGCTGAATAAGAATCTGATGTCAAAACCTTAAAAGTCGTGTAATTAGTCGAGTAATTAACATATTATTATAATTAAACTTATGTGTGTAATTTAGCGCTTAATTTTAGGAAATGCAGTCTTTTGACTCGATATCCTTAATCACCATATAGAATACCACTTATACCCAGATTTTCATTAAATTCTGACAAAGTTGAAAATCTGAGAAAAATATTATCCCAGGCTATAGCCTTGGATTTTTCTTGATTTTTTTAAAAAATAAATTTTCCTGAAATCTCAGCATAGATGATATTACGTCTGCTCAATAAGAATCTGTAGTCAAAACGTTAAAATTCTTGTAATTAGTCGAGTAATCAGCATATTTATATAATTATAATTAATATTAAGTATGCAATTAAGCGCTTAATTTTACGAAATGCAGTCTTTTGACTCGATATATTTAATCACCATATAGAATCCCAGTTTTACCCAGATTTTCATTAAAATCTGAAGAAGTTGAAAATCTGAGCAAAATATTATCCAAGGCTATAGCCTTGGATTTTTCTTGATTTTTTGAAAAAATAGATTTTCCTGAAAATCTCAGCATAGATGCTTTTACGTCTACTGAATAAGAATCTGTTATCAAAACCTTATGATTCATGGAATTAGTCGAGTAATTAACATAATTATAATTAACCTTAAGTGTGTAATTAAGCGCTTAATTTTAGGAGATACAGTCATTTGACTCGATTCCCTCTATCACCATATAGAGTACCACTTATACCAAGATTTTCATTAAAATCTGAAAAAGTTGAAGATCTGAGAAAAATATTATCCCAGGCTATAGACTTGGATTTTTCTTGATTTTCTTTAAAAAAGAAATTTTCCTGAAAATTTCAGCATAGACGATTTTACATCTGCTGAACAAGAATCTGTAGTCTAAACGTTAAAATACTTGTAATTAGTCGAGAAATTAGCATATTGATATAATTATAATTAATATTAAGTATGTAATTAAGCGCTTAATTTTACGAAATGCAGTCTTTTGACTCGATATCCTTAATCACCATATAGAACACAACTTATACTCAGATTTTCATTAAAGTCTGAAGACGTTGAAAATCTGAGAAAAATATTATCCCAGGCTGTAGCCTAGGATTTTCCTTGATTTTTTTGAAAAATAGATTTTCCTGAAAATCTCAGCATAGATGGTTTTACGTCTACTAAATAAGAATCTGAAGTAAAAATATTAAAATTCGTGTAATTTGTTGATTAATTAACATATAATTATAATTAATCTTAAGTGTGTAATTAAGCGCTTAATTTTAGGAAATGCAGTCTTTTGACTCGATACCCTTAATCACCATATAGAATACCACTTATATCCAGATTTTCATTAAATTCTGGCAAAGTTGAAAATGTGAGAAAAATATTATTCCAGGCTATAGCCTTGGATTTTTCTTGATTTTTTTTGAAAAAAAATATTTTCCTTATATCTCAGCATACATGCTTTTACGTCTGCTGAATAAGAATCTGATGTCAAAACCTTAAAAGTCGTGTAATTAGTCGAGTAATTAACATATTATTATAATTAAACTTATGTGTGTAATTTAGCGCTTAATTTTAGGAAATGCAGTCTTTTGACTCGATATCCTTAATCACCATATAGAATACCACTTATACCCAGATTTTCATTAAATTCTGAAAAAGTTGAAAATCTGAGAAAAATATAATCCAAGGATTTTTCTTGATTTCTTTTAAAAGAATAAATTTTCCTGAAAACCTCAGCAAAGATGATTTTACGTCTGCTGAATAAGAATCTGTAGTCAAAACGTTTAAATTCTTGAAATCAGTCGAGTAATTAGCATATTGATATAATTATAATTAATATAAAGTATGCAATTAAGCGCTTAATTTTACGAAATGCAGTCTTTTGACTCGATATATTTAATGACAATATAGAATACCTTTTATACCCAGAATTTCATTAAAATCTGAAGAAGTTGAAAATCTGAGCAAAATATTATCCTAGGCTGTAGCCTTGGATTTTTCTTGATTTTTTTGAAAAAATAGATTTTCCTGAAAATCTCAGCATATATGCTTTTACGTCTCTTGAATAAGAATCTGATGTCAAAACCTTAAAAGTCGTGTAATTAGTCGAGTAATTAACATATAATCATAATTAATCTTAAGTGTGTAATTAAGCGCTTCATTTTAGGCAATGCAATCTTTCGACTCGATATCCTTAATCACCATATAGAATACCACTTATACCCAGGTTTTCATTAAATTCCGAAAAAATTGAAAATCTGAGGAAAATATTATCCAAGGCTATATCCAGGGATTTTTCTTGATTTTTTTGAAAAATAGATTTTCCTGAAAATCTCAGCATAGATTCTTTTACGTCTGCTGAAAAAGAATCTGTTGTTAAAACCGCATGATTCATGTAATTAGTCGAGTAATTAACATATAATTATAATTAATCTTAAGTGTGTAATTAAGCGCTTAATTTTAGGAAATGTAGTCTTTTGACTCGATATCCTTAATCACCATATAGAATACCACTTATACCCAGATTTTCATCAAATTCTGAAGAAGTTGAAAATCTGAGCAAAATATTGTCCAAGGGTATAGCCTAGGATTTTTCTTGATTTTTTGAAAAAATAGATTTTCCTGAAAATCTCAGCATAGATGCTTTTACGTCTACTGAATAAGAATCTGTTATCAAAACCTTATGATTCATGGAATTAGTCGAGTAATTAACATATAATTATAATTAACCTTAAGTGTGTAATTAAGCGCTTAATTTTAGGAGATACAGTCTTTTGACTCGATTCCCTCTATCACCATATAGAGTACCACTTATACCAAGATTTTCATTAAAATCTGAAAAAGTTGAAGATCTGAGAAAAATATTATCCCAGGCTATAGACTTGGATTTTTCTTGATTTTCTTTAAAAAAGAAATTTTCCTGAAAATTTCAGCATAGACGATTTTACATCTGCTGAACAAGAATCTGTAGTCTAAACGTTAAAATTCTTGTAATTAGTCGAGTAATTAGCATATTGATATAATTATAATTAATATTAAGTATGTAATTAAGCGCTTAATTTTACGAAATGCAGTCTTTTGACTCGATATCCTTAATCACCATATAGAACACAACTTATACTCAGATTTTCATTAAAGTCTGAAGACGTTGAAAATCTGAGAAAAATATTATCCCAGGCTGTAGCCTAGGATTTTCCTTGATTTTTTTGAAAAATAGATTTTCCTGAAAATCTCAGCATAGATGGTTTTACGTCTACTAAATAAGAATCTGAAGTAAAAATATTAAAATTCGTGTAATTTGTCGATTAATTAACATATAATTATAATTAATCTTAAGTGTGTAATTAAGCGCTTAATTTTAGGAAATGCAGTCTTTTGACTCGATACCCTTAATCACCATATAGAATACCACTTATATCCAGATTTTCATTAAATTCTGGCAAAGTTGAAAATGTGAGAAAAATATTATTCCAGGCTATAGCCTTGGATTTTTCTTGATTTTTTTTGAAAAAAAAGATTTTCCTTATATCTCAGCATACATGCTTTTACGTCTGCTGAATAAGAATCTGATGTCAAAACCTTAAAAGTCGTGTAATTAGTCGAGTAATTAACATATTATTATAATTAAACTTATGTGTGTAATTTAGCGCTTAATTTTAGGAAATGCAGTCTTTTGACTCGATATCCTTAATCACCATATAGAATACCACTTATACCCAGATTTTCATTAAATTCTGAAAAAGTTGAAAATCTGAGAAAAATATAATCCAAGGATTTTTCTTGATTTCTTTTAAAAGAATAAATTTTCCTGAAAATCTCAGCAAAGATGATTTTACGTCTGCTGAATAAGAATCTGTAGTCAAAACGTTTAAATTCTTGAAATCAGTCGAGTAATTAGCATATTGATATAATTATAATTAATATAAAGTATGCAATTAAGCGCTTAATTTTACGAAATGCAGTCTTTTGACTCGATATATTTAATGACAATATAGAATACCTTTTATACCCAGAATTTCATTAAAATCTGAAGAAGTTGAAAATCTGAGCAAAATATTATCCTAGGCTGTAGCCTTGGATTTTTCTTGATTTTTTTGAAAAAATAGATTTTCCTGAAAATCTCAGCATATATGCTTTTACGTCTCTTGAATAAGAATCTGATGTCAAAACCTTAAAAGTCGTGTAATTAATCGAGTAATTAACATATAATCATAATTAATCTTAAGTGTGTAATTAAGCGCTTCATTTTAGGCAATGCAATCTTTCGACTCGATATCCTTAATCACCATATAGAATACCACTTATACCCAGGTTTTCATTAAATTCCGAAAAAATTGAAAATCTGAGGAAAATATTATCCAAGGCTATATCCAGGGATTTTTCTTGATTTTTTTGAAAAATAGATTTTCCTGAAAATCTCAGCATAGATTCTTTTACGTCTGCTGAAAAAGAATCTGTTGTTAAAACCGCATGATTCATGTAATTAGTCGAGTAATTAACATATAATTATAATTAATCTTAAGTGTGTAATTAAGCGCTTAATTTTAGGAAATGTAGTCTTTTGACTCGATATCCTTAATCACCATATAGAATACCACTTATACCCAGATTTTCATCAAATTCTGAAGAAGTTGAAAATCTGAGCAAAATATTGTCCTAGGGTATAGCCTGGGATTTTTCTTGATTTTTTTGAAAAAATAGATTTTCCTGAAAATCTCAGCATAGATGCTTTTACGTCTGCTGAATAAGAATCTGATGTTAGAACCTTAAAAGTCGTGTAATTAGTCGAGTAATTAACATATGATTAATATTAATCTTAAGTATGTAATTAAGCGCTTAATTTTAGGGAATGCAGTCTTTTGACTCGATATCCTTAATCACCATATAGAATACCACTTATACCTAGATTTTCATTAAATTCTGAAAAAGTTGAAAAATCTGAGAAAAATATAATCCCAGGGTATAGCCTTGGATTTTCCTTGATTTTTTGAAAAAATAGATTTTCCTGAAAATCACAGCATAGATGCTTTTACGTCTGCTGAATAAGAATCTTTAGTGAAAACGTTAAAATTTTTATAATTAGTCGAGTAACTAGCATATTGATATAATCATAATTAATATTAAGCATGTAATTAAGCGCTTAATTGTGCGAAATGCAGTCATTTGACTCGATATATTTAATGAACATATAGAATACCACTTATACCCAGATTTTCATTAAAATCTGAAAAAGTGGAAAATCTGAGCAAAATATTATCCAAGGCTATAGCCTTGGATTTTTCTTGATTTTTTTTGAAAAAATAGATTTTCCTGATATCACAGCATAGATGCTTTTACGTCTGCTGAATAAGAATCTGATGTCAAAACCTTAAAAGTCGTGTAATTAGTCGAGTAATTAACATATTTTTATAATCAACATATTATTATTATTAATCTTAAGTGTGTAATTTAGCGCTTAATTTTAGGAAATGCAGTCTTTTGACTCGATATCCTTAATCACCATATAGAATACCACTTATACCCAGATTTTCATTAAATTCCGAAAAAGTTGAAAATCTGAGCAAAATATTATCTAAGGCCTTGGATTTTTCTTGATTTTTTTTGATAAAATACATTTTCATGAAAATCTCAACATAGATGGTTTTACGTCTGCTGAATAAGAATCTGATGTCAAAACCTTAAAAGTCGTGTAATTAGTCGAGTAATTAACATTTTTATAATCAACATATTATTATTATTAATCTTAAGTGTGTAATTTAGCGCTTAATTTTAGGAAATGCAGTCTTTTGACTCGCTATCCTTAATCACCATATAGAATACCACTTATACCCAGATTTTCATTAAATTCCGAAAAAGTTGAAAATCTGAGCAAAATATTATCTAAGGCTATAGCCTTGGATTTTTCTTGATTTTTTTGAAAAAATACATTTTCATGAAAATCTCAACATAGATGGTTTTACGTCTGCTGAATAAGAATCTGATGTCAAAACCTTAAAAGTCGTGTAATTAGTCGAGTAATTAACATACAATAATTAATCTTAAGTGTGTAATTAAGCGCTTAATTTTAGGCAATGCAATCTTCTGACTCGATATCCTTAATCACCATATAGAATACCAGTTATACCCGGATTTTCATTAAATTCTGAAAAAGTTGAAAATCTGATTTTTTTGAAAAATAGATTTTCCTGAAAATCTCAGCATAGATGATTTTATGTCTGCTGAATTAGAATCTGTAGTCAAAACCTTATGATTCATGTAATTAGTCGAGTAATTAACATATAATTATAATTAATCTTAAGTGTGTAATTAAGCGCTTAATTTTAGGAAATGCAGTCTTTTGACTCGATATCCTTAATCACCATATAGAATACCACTTACACCCAGATTTTCATTAAATTCTGAAAAAGTTGAAAATCTGAGAAAAATATAATCCAAGGATTTTTCTTGATTTTTTTAAGGAATAGATTTTCCTGAAAATCTCAGCATAGATGATTTTACATCTGCTGAATAAGAATCTTTAGTCAAAACGTTAAAATTTTTATAATTAGTCGAGTAATTAGCATATTGATATAATCATAAATAACATTAAGTATGTAATTAAGCGCTTAATTTTGCGAAATGCAGTCATTTGACTCAATATATTCAATGAACATATAGAATACCACTTATACCCAGATTTTCATTAAAATCTGATAAAGTGGAAAATCTGAGCAAAATATTATCCAAGGCTATAGCCTTGGATTTTTCTTGATTTTTTTTTGAAAAAATAGATTTTCCTGATATCTCAGCATACATGCTTTTACGTCTGCTGAATAAGAATCTGATGTCAAAACCTTAAAAGTCGTGTAATTAGTCGAGTAATTAACATATATTCATAATTAATCTTAAGTGTGTAATTTAGCGCTTGATTTTAGGAAATGCAGTCTTTTGACTCGATATCCTTAATCACCATATAGAATACCACTTATACCCAGATTTTCATTAAATTCCGAAAAAGTTGAAAATCTGAGCAAAATATTATGTAAGGCTATAGCCTTGGATTTTTCTTGATTTTTTTGAAAAATATATTTTCCTGAAAATCTCAGCATAGATGATTTTACGTCTGCTGAATAGGAATCTGTTGTCAAAACCTTAAAAGTCGTGTAATTAGTCGAGTAATTAACATATATTCATAGTTAATCTTAAGTGTGTAATTAAGCGCTTAATTTTAAGCAATGCAATGTTTTGACTCGATATCCTTAATCACCATATAGAATACCACTTATACTCAGATTTTCATTAGATTCCGAAAAAGTTGAAAATCTGAGCAAAATATTATGTAAGGCTATAGCCTTGGATTTTTTTTGATTTTTTTGAAAAATAGATTTTCCTGAAAATTTCAGCATAGATGATTTTACGTCTGCTGAATAAGAATCTGTAGTCAAAACGTTAAAATTCTTGTAATTAGTCGAGTAATTAGCATATTGATATAATTATGATTAATATTAAGTATGTAATTAAGCGCTTGATTTTACGAAATACAGTCTTTTGACTCGATATATTTAATCACAATGTAGAATACCAGTTATACCCAGATTTTCATTAAAATCTGAAGAAGTTTAAAATCTGAGCAAAATATTATCCAAGGCTATAGCCTTGGATTTTTCTTGATTTTTTTGAAAAATAGATTTTCCTGAAAATTTCAGCATAGATGATTTTACGTCTACTGAATAAGAATCTGTAGTCAAAACGTTAAAATTCTTGTAATTAGTAGAGTAATTAGCATATTGATATAATTATGATTAATATTAAGTATGTAATTAAGCGCTTGATTTTACGAAATACAGTCTTTTGACTCGATATATTTAATCACAATGTAGAATACCAGTTATACCCAGATTTTCATTAAAATCTGAAGAAGTTTAAAATCTGAGCAAAATATTATCCAAGGCCTTGGATTTTTCTTGATTTTTTTGAAAAAATAGATTTTCCTGAAAATCTCAGCATAGATGCTTTTACGTCTGCTAAATAAGAATCTGTTATCAAAACCTTATGATTCATGGAATTAGTCGAGTAATTAATATATAATTTTAATTAGTTTTAAGTGTGTAATTATGCACTTGATTTTAGGAAATGCAGTCTTTTGACTCGATATCCTTAATCACCATATGGAATACCACTTATACCCAGATTTTCATTAAATTCTGAAAAAGTTGAAAATCTGAGAAAAATATAATCCAAGGATTTTTCTTGATTTCTTTAAGGAATAAATTTTCCTGAAAATTTCAGCATAGATGATTTTACGTCTGCTGAATAAGAATCTGTACTCAAAACGTTAAAATTCTTGAAATTAGTCGAGTAATTAGCATATTGATATAATTATCATTAATGTTAAGTAGGTAATTAAGCGCTTAATTTTACGAAATGCAGTCTTTTGACTCGATATATTTAATCACCATATAGAATACCACTTATACCCAGATTTTTATTAGATTCCGAAAAGTTGAAAATCAGAGCAAAATATTATCCTAGGCTTGGATTTTTCTTGATTTTTTTGAAAAATAGATTTTCCTGATATCTCAGCATACATGCTTTTACGTCTGCTGAATAAGAATCTGATGTCAAAACCTTAAAAGTCGTGTAATTAGTCGAGTAATTAACATATTTTTATAATTAATCTTAAGTGTGTAATTAAGCGCTTAATTTTAGGAAATGCAGTCTTTTGACTCGATATCCTTAATCACCATATAGAATACCAGTTATACCCAGATTTTCATTAAATTCTGAAAAAGTTGAAAATCTGAGCAAAATATTATCCAAGGCTTTGGATTTTTCTTCATTTTTTTTAAAAAATGGATTTTCCTGAAAATCTCAGCATAGATGATTTTACATCTGCTGAATAAGAATCTTTAGTCAAAACGTTAAAATTTTTATAATTGGTCGAGTAATTAGCATATTGATATAATCATAATTAATATTAAGTATGTAATTAAGCGCTTAATTTTGCGAAATGCAGTCATTTGACTCGATATATTAAATGAACATATAGAATACCACTTATACCCAGATTTTCATTAAAATCTGAAAAAGTGGAAAATCTGAGCAAAATATTATCGATGGCTATAGCCTTGGATTTTTCTTGATTTTTTTGAAAAAATAGATTTTCCTGAAAATCTCAGCATAGATGCTTTTACGTCTGCTGGATAAGAATCTGTAGTCAAAACGTTAAAATTTTTATAATTAGTCGAGTAATTAGCATATTGATATAATTAGTCGAGTAATTAGCATATTGATACAATTATGAGTAATATTAAGTATGTAATTAAGCGCTTAATTTTGCGAAATGCAGTCATTTGACTCGATATATTTAATGAACATATAGAATACCACTTATACCCAGATTTTCATCAAAATCTGAAAAAGTGGAAAATATGAGCAAAATATTATTATAGCCTTGGATTTTTTTTGATTTTTTTTAAAATAATAGATTTTCCTGATATCTCAGCATACATGCTTTTACGTCTGCTGAATTTGAATCTGATGTCAAAACCTTAAAAGTCGTGTAATTGGTCGAGTAATTAACATTATAATTAATCTTAAGTGTGTAATTTAGAGCTTAATTTTAGGAAATGCAGTCTTTTGACTCGATACCCTTAATCACCATATAGAATACCACTTATGCCCAGATTTTCATTAAATTCTGAAAAAGTTGAAAATCTGAGAAAAATATAATCCAAGGCTATACCCTTGGATTTTTCTTGATTTTTTTAAGGAGTAAATCTTCCTGAAAATTTCAGCATAGATGACTTTACGTCTGCTGAATAAGAATATGTAGTCAAAACGTTAAAATTCTTGTAATTAGTCGAGTAATTAGCATATTGATATAATTATAATTAATATTAAGTATGTAATTAAGCGCTTAATTTTACGAAATGCAGTCTTTTGACTCGATACATTTAATCACAATATAGAATACCAGTTATACCCTGATTTTCATTAAAATCTGAAGAAGTTGAAAGCCTGAGCAAAATATTATCCAAGCCCATGATTTTTCTTGATTTTTTTTGAAAAAATAGATTTTCCTGAAAATCTCAGCATAGATGCTTTTACATCTCTTGAATAAGAATCTGATGTCAAAACCTTACAATTCATGTAATTAGTCGAGTAATTAACGTAATATAATTATAATTAGTCTTAATTGTGTAATTAAGCACTTAATTTTAGGAAATGCAGTCTTTTGACTCGATATCCTTAATCACCATATAAAATACCACTTATACCCAGATTTTCATTAAAATCTGAAGAAGTTGAAAATCTGAGCAAAATATGTAATTAAGCGCTTAATTTTACGAAATGCAGTCATTTGACTCGATATATTTAATCACCATATAGAATACCACTTATACCCAGATTTTCATTAAATTCTGAAGAAGTTGAAAATCTGAGCAAAATATCCTTTGGATTTTTCTTGATTTTTTTGAAAAAATAGATTTTCCTGAAAATCTCAGCATAGATGATTTTACGTCTGCTGAATAAGAATCTGTTGTCAAAACGTTAAAATTCTTGTAATTAGTCGAGTAATTAGCATATTGATTTAATTATAATTGATATTAAGTATGTAATTGAGCGCTTAATTTTACGAAATGCATTCCTTTGACTCGATACATTTAATCACCGTATAGAATACCACTTACACCCAGATTATCATTAAAATTTGAAGAAGTTGAAAATCTGAGAAAAATATTATCCAAGGCCTTGGATTTTTCTTGATTTTTTGAAAGAATAGATTTTCCTGAAAATCTCAGCATAGATGCTTTTACGTCTGCTGAATATGAATCTGATGCCAAAACCTTAAAATTCGTGTAATTAGTCGAGTAATTAGCATATTAATATAATTATAATTAATCTTAAGTGTGTAATTAAGCGCTTAGTTTTACGAAATGCAGTCTTTTGACTCGATATCCTTAATCACCATATAGAATACCACTTATGCACAGATTTTCATTAAAATCTGAAGAAGTTGAAAATCTGAGAAAAATATCCAAGGCCTTGGATTTTTCTTGATTTTTTTGACAAAATAGATTTTCCTGAAAATTTCAGCATAGTTGCGCAATATAAGTTTGATGATTCAAAAGTTTTATTGTATTGTTGGCTATTAAGAAGTCTAATGATACCGAGAGGTCTGATTATACTGGAACTTACTTGTGACTATGACATAGAAAAAGTTTTATTGGCTTAAAAAAAAAAAATCTTGAATTAAGGTTCATGAATTTATTCTCGTGTGTGTGTGTGTGTGTGTGTGTGTGTGTGTGTGTGTGTGTGTGTGTGTGTGTCTAGAATTTTACGACAATCATTTTGATGTGGTTAATCATCATGTCTGGCTGGTTTTTAAATGGACTATAAACGATTTTATGTTTTATGAATTAAAGCGTGTGTACCTGAGATTTAGTAAGTTATTTATCAAAGGAGAGAGAGAAAAAAAAAAACTGGTTTTGTTTGGTTGTTTACAGAGAGGTCCCGTGTTTTCTATAGAATAGCGAACTATGTATCTTAGCTGCAAAGATTTGCTGATGGTGAAAACACGTGTGTGTTCGCAACGCAAATCAGCTGATGATGTAAACACGCGTGTGTTAGCCACGCAGATCAGCTGATGATGTAAATACGCGTGTGTCGGCCACGCAAATCGGCTGATCATGTAAAGACGTGTGTGACGACCACTCAAACAAGCTGATGAAGAGGACACACGTATCAAACAAACATATTTGATAATTGATAAAAGTGATAGTGAAAGATGCAAGTAATAAAGACTTTATAATTACAAAATACCGTTGGTGAAAAAAATGATTACAATTATTCAAAAGTCATCTCTCATATTTACCGTCAACCAGAAATAAACTTTGTGTGAAGTTATTAAAATTGTTTTAGGCTTGCAGAGAGATCCCGTGGGAATAAAATTCTACACGTGACACCAGGAAATATAATCGTCTAGGCTTTTCAGAATTATAGACGCGGGAGAATGAACAAATGTAATTATAAATGAATTCACGCGCTCGATATGCTGGATATAATTCCCTCGCTATTCAGAGGCCGCTGGTGGGAAAAAGTAATCTTTTATCACTTTAATGTGATTACTTTGATGTTTGTGTAAGCTTATTTCTTTTAGATTACTTTTGTTTTATGATCACTTTGCTGTTTGATGTGTAAAAAGCTTAACAATCGGTGCGCGAAGCAAGAGAGACAAGGATTCAGTAGTGAAAGAAAGAGAGAAAGCAAAATGGTATGAATGTATGACGTAATGTCAGAGGTCAATAAAAATAGCCACGTGTCGAGTTACGGTCGACAGACGACGAAGCTTCACGTCGAATGTAAAGTGTACACATGGAGCCTTTGTGTCGAGCAGGGGGGTCGATAGATCTAGCCATATATTATGTAATCGTTGGATGTGTGGATAGACAATGAGTGAACCTTATACGTGGATAGTTTGGGGATAAGTGTGAGTGGATAGATTGGGAATAGAATGGGTTAGAATACATGGTTAGACAGGGTGTATCGACAGACAGAATGAGATATAAGTGTGTGGGGGTGAAAAAAATAAAAGGCTCAATTCATTAACATAATAGTGCAAAATTCATTAGCAGAATGGTGCAGTGGGTCTGTAAGAAACCAAGTTGTCAATATGGAATATGAATCAAGATCTGAGGTGAGGTTTTGCAATCTCGTGTGTGTGTGTGTGTATGTGAGTTGGACAGTTCGCGTGATGGCATAGGTAGGAAGGTCACACACGTCCATCCACCTAACCTTTATAATGTAAACCATACACCAGAGACTCATTTCCTGTAGAAGATATCTGACTTTATGTTTGACCTTTACCACCTTTTTGACCCCTAGGCAAAGGTCATGGCTTCATGACCTTCTCCCAAAATGTTGGGATTCGATATTCGTTATATCAATGATGTAATCACTTTTGTGATTGGGTGGCGCTTCACTAATCTTTAACTGTTTTTACTTCTGAGATGAGTTTATAATATTCTCTTTCTTAAATACTTAAATCCTTGTCCTCTTAGATTGTCAAGAAATAATTGATTTTCTGTTTTTTTTCTAAATGGATATTATTTATCTTTGTTCAATTTTTCGCCGCTACACCATTCGCCAATCATTACCCTCGACCGGGATTATGCGCAGTCTTCATAAAAAAGAGTCACTTGTTTTATCCTCAGATATCAAGGAAGCTTATCATTAAATACTATATCCAATAAGATTTACAGCTGTTTAACAAAATGACTTAACTCTCAAGTCAAAAATCCTGTCTGTCGTCGAAGAAAAATATGTTGAATAAAATAAAAATTGTAGACACGTTCCAGTAATATTTTTCAGTCGGGCTGTTCCCGCCAGATTATTCAAAATGCTCTCTGACGGGCCGTTAGCGTGACGTCACGACCTGATGTATTGCTAGAGTTGCCAACAGAGAGACATACCTCCTCCTCCTCCTCCTCCTCCTCCTCCTCCTCTTGCGATCGGCTCTCATTGATTTATCGGCTGACGTCCCGGGACATCGGATGGGCGCAAAAGTGGGAGAGGGAAGGGCGATCCGATAGAGATTATTTCCTTCGTGAGGAAGATTTTTTTGTTTCTATCGCGTAACTCGATTACATTTAGTTATATAGAGTAGTAAAGGATTACAATAACATGGCAGTTGGTTCTTGTTTACTAGGCTCATTAAGGAGGTCATCGTCAAGTTAAAATTATCAATAATAATAATAATGATAATAATGATAATAATGATAATGATAATAATGATAATAATGATAATGATGATTATAATAATAACAATAATAATAATAATAATAATAATGATAATAATAATGATAATAATAATAATAATAATAATAATAATAATAATAATAATAATAATAATAATGTGAATGACTTCATGTGTTCAAAATGATTAGTAAGACCATAAAAGCTGTCAGTGCATGAATAGCCTTTGACGATATTAATGAGAATAAAGTAGTAACGAAACTTCCAATTAGAATAACCTTAGAGTAGTAAACTTGTGCAATTTTATTTGATATGAAACGTTCTAGAATCATTTTAAAAAGTTTCATTTCAGTTTTAGTTCTTACAGTTTATCCATAGCGATATAAGAATACTTTAGAAATGTGAGTCCTATGGACTATATATATTATCTATTTTATTATACAATGTCGCTGTCTCCCGCGTTAGGTAGGTAGCGCAAGGAAACAGACGAAAGAATGGCCCAACCCACCCACATACACATGTATATACATACACGTCCACAAACGCACATATACATACCTATATATTTCAACGTATATATATATATATATATATATATATATATATATATATATATATATATATATACATACACAGACAAACACATATATTCACATGTACATAATTCATACTTGCTGCCTTTATTCATTCTCGTCGCCACCTCACCACATATGCAATAACAACCCCCTCCCCCCGCACGTGCGCGAGGTAGCGCTAGGAAAAGACAACAAAGGCCCCATTCGTTCACACTCAGTCTCTAGCTGTCATGTAATAATGCACCGAAACCACAGCTCCCTTTCCACATCCAGGCCCCACAAAACTTTCCATGGTTTACCCTAGACGCTTCACATACCCTGGTTCAATCCATTGACAGCACGTCGACCCGGGTATACCACATCGTTCCAATTCACTCTATTCTATGTGCTTTGAATTGGCTCGAGTCTGCTTTATTAGAGATACACTGAATAATAGGAAAAGTGGATTTGAAATGTGAAAGTTTGCAAAGACTCTTTGGTTATACGAAGCTTTATCTAAAACTTCGTTGGCTGCATATCAAAGGGAATATTTTGTGTGTGAGGTTTTGAAGCTAAAACGTACCCATAAAGAATGATATTTTTCCACACACACACTCTCTCTCTCTCTCTCTCTCTCTCTCTCTCTCTCTCTCTCTCTCTCTCTCTCTCTCTCTCTCTCCTCAAAGGTAAGGGGTGGGAGGGAGGGGAACACGGGAGGGGGTTACGCAAGACGAAGGCATAGGCATGAGTGGGAATAATAAGTGATGTAGAAATGGAAGAAAACTTAAAGTAGTAAAGAGAATGAGGAATGGAAGAAAGAAAGAGGAGGATGAAAAGAGTGCACAGAGAGTGGAAGTTTATAGAATAGGGTAAAACCTAAGGAAATGACATGAGTGCAACTCGTATTTCGCTGTTCGTACAACATACGTTCCTGTCTGTAAAAGTCTTGATCAGTCTGATTTTATTTTTTTCATGATTATTAATTAATTTGGTCTTAAAAAGCCTAAAAAAAAAATCCATAGAATTGTTTCTCCTGACTCTCTACCTCAACGCTCAAACGTATGGTCTATTTTTTTTTAATATTATTATGAAAAATGTCACTGTTCCGTGCGTTGTATTTTGTCTTTAAATGTATTTTGACGTTTAAACAGTGATCACAATAAGTATATGTACCTTTGAAATTGATATTACTCATAATTTGTTTATTCATTAAAAGTTCTGCAAAAGCAGTGTGATGACATGATCTCAATGGGTTTAAAATGTCCTAATATTGATCTTCCAGTAAATAAACGTACTTCGTTTTATAGCTGAGTGGCTTGATGTATCTTCGTATAGCTTCTTACATATAGCTTATACATGTCTGGGTTCCCCTGAGGTACTACAGCTCTTAAGTGATAATGATATGCAAATGAATACTCTCGTTATTAAAGTCATTACTGCAATCATAAAGTGCTATACGCTCGGGTAGTCACTGTAGCTATTATTCATGTATGCAACACGCATTTTGAAATTAATCAATAGAAAACGTGAGGTGCAGGAAATAGAACGGCCGCCCCATTAATTTATGTCAGTAATCAGATTAATTTGTTTTGATGACAACAATTGTGTTATTTTCATCATGAGCGATATATATATATATATATATATATATATATATATATATATATATATATAGTCATAACGAGCAAATGAATGTTGCATTTTTATCAGAGCATTTCTGATTTCGTTTTGTTTTGTAATTTCTCTATTTTCTCGACTGGGAAGGTTGTGCAAGACGCTTCTGAGAGTTGTTTCAACGTTTTAGTTTGAATTCATCAAACCATCAAATTGTCTTCTAGGGGGGCGGGGAGATGTCAGACGAGCAGTTGGGAATGACTGCGAGTAACTGGCTGGGTAACACATGTATGATTGCGAGTCAGTAACCGGCTGGGTAACACATGTATGATTACGCGTCACTAACCGGCTGGGTAACACATGTATGTGGACTTGCTGCCTGTGGCTCTGTGTGGTTATTGGCTGTGTATGGTCCTGGGGCATGTTGGTGTTGTGTATCTTCTCTTGGCCTGTATTTCAGTTGTTGATGCTAGATTGCTGTATCCTGCACGTCGCCTAAGCTCTGGTTATCAACGGATTCTGGTAGTGACTGACCTTAGGATGGGTCGAAGGAAAAAGCAAAATTAAAGAATCTTTTGAAGTACTTAAAGAAGAACTGAGTCAAGGAAGACTTTTTAGATTTTTATTATTCCATTTTTGAAACGGCTTTTTCAAAAGTATGTTTGTTTACAAGTGGTAGACATTTACTTGAATGTTAGTAGCTTATATATGTATTTCGTATATTCAAAAGACCTAAAAGTTTTATGATGACGATAGTAATGATAATAGTGATAATAATTTGTATAGGCATAACGCAAGTATTTCCTAAATGCTCCTGTTGCTAGAAAATGCAAATTTCGTAATCACTTTTCTCTCGTGATTTCATTTTTTTTGGTGGCGTGTGATTGGTTCTGTGGGTGTGTTCGAGACTTGAATGATAAGAAAGAATAACTGTTTGCAATCCATCTTAACCAAGTACACGACTGATCAGCTGAGCAACTCTAATTAGCCGAATGTTTAGATAGTATCCTAATTATATTCTGGTGTTTAAATAATTCCTTTTTTCCGCTGAATATTAAAAAAGAATTTGAATCTAGATTCTAAGGAATTACGTCTACTGAATGTTAAGAAGAGACTGTTGATTTAGGTTCTGAGAATTGATATGATATCCAATCGTATTTTTAAATCGTATTTCCATATCAAGTTAATGTGATGATGTGAAAATATGACTGATGCTCTTTTGTTATCATTTCTCCGGCAGTCGTTTTCGTCGACCTGAAGTTATTATGTTACTGATGTTATCATCTCGTTCATCAGTAAACAATTAGCCCTCCCCTCCAACCCCCACCCCACCCCCACTCTAAACACTGGAACTATTTTGCCTTGTAATATCTTCCTCCCTTCCCCTCCTCCCTTCCCTCCTCCCTTCCTTCCTCCCCCTTTCCCTCCTCCCTTCCTTCCTCCCCCTTTACCCATACACGTTTGCCCCCGCCACACCCAAGCTGTATGGGTGGCACCAACACCACCCGCTCCATCTAACACCACCCCCATCCACACCCACACACCCCCACCACAACACCCCCACTCCCTATTCCCCACACCCACACTCTCTGCGGAAAGGTTGTGGGAGGCCAAACCCGCTGAATTTTGACAGGGCTGAAGTTTAGCGAGGGTTGATTTGTATGTGGCGAAGCCAAGCGGTAAATGCCAACAAATGCGACGCAACGCGTGCTGGCGGTAACAATAGTGCGGTCGTCCACTACCCTCCCCCACCCACCACACACCCACTCAACCCCTTGATCAAGACGGTACGACCCTTAGGTAGGAAGGGGGGGGGGAGGGGCAGGTCTTTGAGAGTGTTTGATCCCTTACGGGTCGTAAGGTCAGCGCTATTAAAGGCTTTCGCCGTCCTTTGCTTGGCGTTGTGCTCAAGGCTTCGTACCGTCGTACTCATATAAGGGTCGTACCGTTGTGTTCAAGGTAGTGTGAGGTCGTTACTCAAGGCTCAGAACCCTCTTGCTGAGGGAGTCGCACCTCACGAGGTCGTACCGCGGGAAGGGGGGTAGGGGGGGGAGGTCGTCGTCGCGCCGCCCACAGTCTATTATGAAATACCCCCGCGTTCTCGGCTTTCATCTAGCGGCACCTGGCAACCCCCTCCCTCCTCAGGACATAAACATTAAGTGCCGCTTACTTCAGATGTCCACCTTGAGAAACCATTATTTTTTTTCTCTCTCTCAATATCTTAGAAATATAATAGTTAACTAAGTGTTCTGCTTGACGTAAAAGCCTCTTGTGTATATCAAAGTATTCTTATACTTACATAATATTATCTTAGAGAGCTGTGTGCTATAGCCTCTTGTTTATATCAAGTATCGCTATAGTTACATAATATTATCTTACAGAAAATTGTGTATTATTTTCGTAGTTTATATATGCCGGTAATTACTGTTTACGTAATGATAATGCTCAAAATTTCGGAAGGAAGAATACTGCCCACGTATTCCCTAGGTGTTCGTAGAAGGCGATTAAAAAGGGGTGGAAACGAGGTGTTACAAATCCTCCCCTCCTGTTTTACTCTTCCAAAAGACATTTATAATTACTTTCAGAGGAAACACAGAGACACCAAAGTATTAAATGCAAAATAAAGTAGAAGAAATAAAATTCGATAGTAAAATTCTGAAAAAGAATACACGAAGGAAAAAATATCACTGTATACAATTTTTCTCCAAGAACGAAAGAAAGAAGAATCCAGTCCAATCAAAAAACAATATATATATATATATATATATATATATATATATATATATATATATATATATATATATATATATATATATATATATTCTGAAGTTATTCCAGAGTTTGCAGAATGCAATTGCAGTTGCAATGCAGTATACAGGGTATAAAATGCAGACGGGCAAAATTTGTTGCTTTGAATATAAAACCCACGCGATTTAATCTTCACGCAAAAAAAAAAAAAAGAAAGGTGGAGCAATCAGAACAGAATGAAAGGAGTGAATTCAGGAATGATAATATATATATATATATATATATATATATATATATATATATATATATATATATATATATATATATATATATATATATATTGTGTGTGTATATATATATAAAGAAGAAATGGAAAATGCAGAAGGAATGACGGTAAAGTGGAAGAGTAGAGAGAGAGAGAGAGAGAGAGAGAGAGAGAGAGAGAGAGAGAGAGAGGTACACATAATCATAATTCTAGGATCCTAGTACGTAATTTATTTCATTTTTCTTTCTTTCTGAAATGCTGGTCGAAGCAAAACTTTGCCGAACATGATATAACATTGTAGGATTATGTTTGATGGGGAAGCGCTGCAGACAGTAAAGATATATATATATATATATTAAAATTTTTGCATTGTCGCTCTCGAAGAACTCATACCACAGTTATTTAGCTATTAAATGAATGAATAGATAGATAGATAGATAGATAGATAAACAGATAGATACACCTAAACGATAAGATTAGTATATAGAAGAAGCAATCAAACATATTTTTGGGATGTTTTTCGATGGCTTTTTAGCATATTTCAAAAATACTGAAGTTGTTAGAAAAATCATTATAGAAAGACATAAAAAAAAAAACGTTGTTGTGTACGGAACATATGAACGTGTTAACCTCTTAGAATTATCTTGAACACCTGAGGAAGGTGTTCAAGATTTGTTGTGTGATGCAACTTTAATGACCCTGGTTAATTGATTGATAGGCCTTAATAACCAAGCAATCGAACGTTTGATTTATAAACTCTTATTTCAATGTTCTGAGTGTTATCTACTACACAGGTAGAACAAGAAGAAGAACAGAGAACGCAGATAGAACTGGATTGTTTTTTATCTAAAGAACATTCTTAGAACTTACAAGATTATTAAGAAAATATTGTCCATATTGTATTTTCTTCCGAACCAAAAAAAAAGAAGAAATTGTATGCCCGAAAAAAGAAAACGGTGACCTTCGTTTATATGAATTTACGACATCTATAAAGCAATCATTCCCCGTAGTTAATACTTGTACGATTCTCGTAAGGGGTTTAGTCTCATCCAGACGTAGATGTGAGAGTTAGTGAAGCATCAGTAGTGAATTAGATCAGTCTCCCCTTGAGAGCCATTAAGCCCCCCTCCCCCTCCTTCCCTCTTCTGTATAATTTGTAGATTACTTCTTCTAAATGACTTTTTGACAAAAGTTCTGGCGGGCTTAAAAATCTTATCCTTTTTTTTTATGTAAAAGGTTTTATTCTACTTGCTTTTTTTTTTTTACACTAGTTTTCAGCTATTGTTTTTTTCTTTGTCTTCTACTTAAATGTTTCATTATAGTTTGCAGGTCATTTTTTTTTTAATAGAAATGAGAGTATTTATATCTCGTATAGGAATATGATTTTACTATGGGTCGAATTAATATAAACTGCCAAAGCTTATATCTCTGTCTCTGTCTTGCTCTTAACCTTCCATCTACAGAAACATATACAGTGCACTTCTAGTCGCCTCGCCTCTAGCTACAGGTAGACCTAATTCAGCTTTTATTCTTTGTATGATTAACACGAAAAGTTTTTTCTTTTTATATATAAAGTTTTATAGCGATTCATCTGCATCAGTAATGTCTAGAGCTGGGATTTTTTTCCTGGACAGAAAAAGTACGCAGATAAACATATTCTTTTTCATTTTGAATATGTTTGAGACATTATACATTCGTAGAGTTCCATTTTTAAACCTTACCCTTTTTTTTCATTCTATTTTTGGCTGGTCCAGACTCCAGTTCAGTGGGTATAATTCTCGTCAAACATTCATATCCACATAATTTTCCCTGGTCTTCAGTTTATCAAGCATAGATCTCCTCTCTCTTCTCGTTAATCATTTAACTTCGTATCTTTACTATCCCCACCTCTTTTTTTTGTCATTTCAGACATATCCTGTTTAGTTCTTGTGTCTTCCAGTTTGTAAACTTTGAGTCAACTTCTTTTTTTCCACCAACAATCGGACCACAGTCAGCCCAACTCTTCATCCTACCGTCGCACTTGGTGGATGAAATGGATACCAAGCTTTGGTTAAAGTATCCACTGAAAAACTCTGTGACTATCTTTAATCTGTTAGGATATATATATATATATATATATATATATATATATATATATATATATATATATATATATATATATATATATATATATATATATATATATCCCACACTTTAAAGGCTTTTTATAATGGTTTCTTAACTATTCTCTTACAAGGTTATCTT
>NC_092266.1:31035756-31040756 GCF_036320965.1 Panulirus ornatus
CTCTCTCTCTCTCTCTCTCTCTCTCTCTCTCTCTCTCTCTCTCTCTCTCTCTCTCTCTCTCTCTCTCTCTCTCTCTCTCTCTCTCTCTCTCTCTCTCTCTCTCTCTCTCTCTCTCTCTCTCTCTCTCTCTCTCTCTCTCTCTCTCTCTCTCTCTCTCTCTCTCTCTCTCTCTCTCTCTCTCTCTCTCTCTCTCTCTCTCTCTCTCTCTCTCGGCTTGACTGGCAATATTGCCGTCCCTCCATCCTACACCTGGTAGCGGGGCTAAGGCTGTGATGACGATAGACTCCCGTTTTCTAATGATTTCCTATGACTATTCTGTAAGGGCTACTAATGTGTCTAGGATCCTAACCACCATCTTGAACACCTGGAGACCGTGTGCCGTCTTTTTTTCTACAACTGGAGGTTATAGCCTGACCGTAATGGTCAAACTTACCTTCGTGCAGTTTGATAGGCTTGTATAGATAACAACCCTCTCCATTTAGTAAGATTTTTTCCCCCTAGCGTTCTATCCTTTTCAAAATTCCATGCAGACGTACTTACAAATGCACGATCCTTCCTCTATCCCTTTTTCCGTGCTGGCTAGTGTTGCTGGTGGAGGGGGAGGAGCAGAAAGAGAGGCTCCCTCTCCCTCTCCACCTCACCCACCTATTCCCACTACATCCACCTCACTTAAGAACAAGAAATGGGTGGGAATTAAGGTATACACTCATAACTTACATATGCACCAACTTGGCCCTCATATCTGTGTCTTCCATTTATACTCCCATGTCTAGCGTTCGCCCATGTCTCTGAGCTTTTTCACCTGTCGTGTCGAGGGATTCATACAACTGTATTTCAGCTGTATTTCAGTCTCTGAGTCTTGTGATAATACTAGTGCTGTGTTCTGGTCGTGGGAGGAAAGCCTTAATTCCTCTCTCTTTCGGACCACAATGTATGTAAGATGAATGACCGTCATAATGTGTCACTAATCTAATGAAGAGGTTTAGTACACAATGAGATGCAAATCCCCCGTAACTCAGACGAGAAAGAAATGAAAAAAGGGAACATTTACCAGCATGGCTTCATCCTGACGTTTGAGGATCAAGCGAGCGTAAGTGAAGAGATAATGTGTAAGTCTTGGATGAGGATTTTGTCTGTAGTGTGTGTAGTGAGGGTTTACATTCACTGTGGCCTCACTCCTTTCCTCGGTGGACGGCTGGCCAAGCCTTGTGTATTTAAGAGAGACGTGGGTCTGCATACATCTGCTCCTCTACCCTATGGAGATCATTTTAAAGCTGATGTGTAGAAAGGTGTGAAACCTTGTCTATGTCATTGGATATGGTGGTTATATAGATCTCTGTGTCTGCATGGATGGGTCATTATCAACTATAGGGGAATAGTTAAGGGTTATCTGTAGCCCTTTTTTTTAGATGCAAGGTTTGTGTGATAAAGTATAATGATGTGGTTATATCTTTCTTGGTTGTTAAGTTTTGGCTGTGAGGTTTTGGGGACCTGAAGAATTTAGGAAAGAGTTTGTTCATTTCTGAAGTGGGAGAGATAAAGTTGTGTTCGCACCCTAGATGCCACACTGTCAGTCATATAAATCATATAAATCTTTTAGATAGATTTGTTCCAAAAGATTTAGCGCGACAGCCAGATATTTTTCCCACTGTCTTTGTCTTTGCTGGGATCCGAACCCTGGGTTTTCCGTGGGGACTGGGTTATAACAAACTTCCTTCTCAGCAGCCTTCTGGTCATAACCCTTGTCAACATTTATAAAAGGTTTCCACAGAAAAAAAGAAAAAGGCTAAAGATAGAAAACGTTTAAGATATAGTTTGTACCGTCGCAAGTCTGACTGTATATAGAAAAGAATTTTACGTTCTGTTTCAGAAAACTTATTAATAATAGTAACTTCTTTAAATCACTGTATGACATTAAGCATCGTGATCAATTTGCATATTTGTGGTCAAGTTGAATTATGTGGTTAGTTATGAGGTCTTTTAGACCCTGTTACATGAAGGGTCGTTAGATCAGTGCCTTGTTACTTATATGTATCAATCGTATGAACATGTTGACTCGTTAATGGGCGATAATGACGATTATTCGATAACTGATTAATATAATTCATGATAAAGACTATCACTGCATACATTGAGTATATATATTAGACTGCTGTTGTAAAGTTTTACGTACAGATGAATTACGTTAGCATGGCATGTGAAGGTAAATGCATATTATGAATTTTGTAAAAAAAAAAAGAGAAAAATGATAATTATAAAAGCAATAACGCAATATTTAAGCATTTGTTTGTATTTTCATCGTAAACCTCCAGTTCAAGAGAGAGAGAGAGAGAGAGAGAGAGAGAGAGAGAGAGAGAGAGAGAGAGAGAGAGAGAGAGAGACCTGCTCAGAAAGCATGTATTGTTGTTCATGGACCCTTGACGAGACTCTCGTTTTCTATATCATGGGGGGAACTTTTAACCATTGTCTCACAATAAACAGGATGTCGCCAGGAGCCATTGTGTTCTTAAAGTGTACCTCTTTGTGGGTGCTGGACGCCCAGAAGGTGCAATCCGCATCCCGCCCTCTCTCTCTCTCTCTCTCTCTCTCTCTCTCTCTCTCTCTCTCTCTCTCTCTCTCTCTCTCTCTCTCTCTCTCTCCCTTTACATTCATTGTCTTGACATATTTTCAGTCGTTGTCTTAATGATTTCATCTTTTTCCTTCCCAGTTTAAAGGAAACTTGGCTATAAGGTCTATAAATCACTTGTTCTTTGAGGAGAGTAATCCCTGTGTCCCCCCCTCTCTCTCTCTCTTTCTCGCCACTGCTCTCTCCCCTCCTTTTATTACTGTCCTCTCCCACACACTTTCGTCCTCTCCCACCACATTCACTATACTGTCCTGTCCCACTACACTCACTATACTGTCCTGTCCCACCACACTCACTGCTTTCCTCTGCTACCACACATACATACAACAGTACACAACTCATATTCAAATTAATTTCCATTTTTCACACAGTAAAAAGAGGTGTAGAGTCATTTGCTTTTTGTATTTCATAATTCAGGGGAAACTTTTATGCTTTGAGTGAACTTTTCTCATTAATGTAAATTAGATTTGATGCATCTCTGTGTTTGAGAGAGAGAGAGAGAGAGAGAGAGAGAGAGAGAGAGAGAGAGAGAGAGAGAGAGAGAGAGAGAATCTAATTTATCACTACAGTCAGTCTTTCTCCAAAATAAGTAATGTAAGAAAGAATTACTTTCTCCTCCTCCAGTTAATCTGTACAAGTTGTTCATTGTCTCAGTTACTCCTTACATCTACTCGATGCTCCGTAACTTTTAGTATTCCCTTTGTTCACACAGTCGTCTGTGGCAAGTTAAACTCTCTCTCTTTCGTAAAACTATAGGAATTCCTTAAACGAGACTTTCTTCGTAGTTGTAACTTTATCAAGGTGTTAAGCTAATTAGCATTTAAAGCATCGCCTTTTTACCCTTAATTATAAGTTTAAGATCTTTGAGTCATCATTTTGACTTCAGTCTATTATTTGAACATCTATATAAATACATCAGACCTTCGATATAAACGCTCTGTATCGGTTTATACAACCAGCAAAGCTTAAGTTTCAGTATTTATTGATGTTTTGATAACGACAAGAGAAACGGCAATGTTTATTTTGTCTTTTCAGTGGCATCAGGTGCCTCGTCCGCCATTGCATGAACCTTCAGTGGTTCCAGATACCTCGTCCACAAACAGATCGATCTTTCAAAGTATATTTATTCCCCGTTAATGTTAACCTTATCACACAAAGATTTAGAGGTTTCTTGAAAAGTTAATGTTAATGGTCATGATAATAGGAATAATGATGATTTATTATTATCATTATTGTATCAGCCATAGATAGCGTTTTGTTATATGGGGGTTCAGTTATAGTCGCCAGCATTTTCGTTAGCCAGGTAACTGCCGGACACAAACACATCCCAGCGTTTGTTTTATTCATCGCACGGAAGATTTGCGACACCTGGGCGGACGCAGAGGTCTATTTGTAATGGCCGCCTTCTTGTTGCATATATGAAGGATCGAGTATGGATTTCAGTCCCTTGACTACGACGGTACGATCCTTGGTTACGACGGTACGATCCTTGGCTACGACGGTACGATCCGGTTACGACGGTACGATCCTTGGCTACGACGGTACGATCCTTGGTTACGACGGTACGATTCTTGGTTACGACGGTACGATCCTTGGTTACGACGGTACGATTCTTGAGTACGACGGTACGATCCTTGGTTACGACGGTACGATCCTTGAGTACGACGCTACGATCCTTGAGTACGACGGTACGATCCTTGGTTACGACGGTACGATCCTTGGCTACGACGGTACGATCCTTGGTTACGACGGTACGATCCTTGGTTACGACGGTACGATCCCTGGCTACGACGGTACGATCCTTGGTCGACGGTACGATCCTTGGTACGACAGTACGATCCTTGGTTACGACGGTACGATCCTTGGTTACGACGGTACGATCCTTGGTTACGACGGTACGATCCTTGGCTACGACGGTACGATCCTTGGTTACGACGGTACGATCCTTGGTTACGACGGTACGATCCTTGGTTACGACGGTACGATCCTTGGCTACGACGGTACGATCCTTGGTTACGACGGTACGATCCCTGGCTACGACGGTACGATCCTTGGTTACGACGGTACGATCCTTGGTTACGACGGTACGATCCTTGAGTACGACGCTACGATCCTTGGCTACGACGGTACGATCCTTGGTTACGACGGTACGATCCTTGGCTACGACGGTACGATCCTTGGTTACGACGGTACGATCCTTGGTTACGACAGTACGATCCTTGGCTATGGCGGTACGATCCTTGGTTACGACGGTACGATCCTTGGTTACGACGGTACGATCCTTGGTTACGACGGTACGATCCTTGAGTACGACGGTACGATCCCTGGCTACGACGGTACGATCCTTGGTTACGACGGTACGATCCTTGGCTAC
>NC_092266.1:31045756-31050756 GCF_036320965.1 Panulirus ornatus
GTTTCTATGTCATGTCTCTATAGTTTTCTAGAGACCTGTATTATTTGTTCATTCTTTTTTCGTTTCGCGTACATAAAGTCTTTTTGTTCAACCTCCACAGACACAGACACTTCTTTAATGTGCATAGAGTATGTGTACTGCGTCTGTACACCAACAGGTCATGTACACATGACCTCTTGGAGGTGCTGCACATATTCAGTCTGTTTCATGTTTATCCGATTTCTTTCAATTGTCTGTTGCTCTTCTGTTGCACGTGTTACTGTATGCCCCTTCCACTATGTCTCAGCTTTACCACTTGGTGATATAGCTAGCCTATATACTGTGTCTATATGACTATATCACGTGAAATCTCCCCCTTTTTTTCACAACTTCATATTCTCTTTTTTTTCACACGTGGACAGAATCTTCTCTGTCTCAAACTAATACAACACGTCTGGTTTACCGTCCCACACTTCCTGTCTGTTCCATGTATACACAGAATGATTCCCCGTCCACCTAACCTGTCTCTCTCTCTCTCTCTGTTCTGTCTGGATCAGCGACAATCTTTCTGTGTAGAACTACCGACAAATTCGTGCGCGTATATTATTTTTTTTCCCCTAGGAGAGCCTCCGCGTTGGCGTACGTATACATACATATATATTTTTTTTTCCCAGGAGAGCCTCCGCGTCTTCTCTGGCATTCCCTCACATATTCGAGGCTCCATCACTTACGAGTAAACAGAATGTCATTTGCATGTACTTTTCGTAATGAAAAAAAAAGGACATGTTTGTGTCATTTGTATTTTCTAGATGACCTTTTAGTAATCTAGATGGATCGTCAGATATTGTATGTGAACTATCTTGGGTAATGTAGAGTGATGGGCAAAGAGAATCATGTTTTATTAGGGTAGTAATCTTTTATATTTTAAGACATTTTCTCCCATTTTCGTGTTTAGAACTTTTTCTTTTTAGAGATATATTGATGATTCGAAGGAGAATCTTAGAAATTGGTTAAATAGAATAAGATTGGATTTGTTTAAAGATTATTGCTAAGACCATGTCAGCCTACGAAAATTGGGAGAAAATAGTTATACCCAATTAGCACCATCAAAATAGGGGCACCAATTAATTCTTTGATGGTACATGGAAATTCTAAGAATAATAAAGGTGAAAGGAAAGTCAATTAAACGAAATACAATTTATGTACATTCTCAGCACATCAGTGACAGTAGATATGACAGTGTACAATACTTAGGATGGTAGGATTTCCACCCTTAGAATAACCAGCCTCGGAAATCATAACATACACAGTGGGGGTTGGGGGGTTGTTAGAGAGGACGTTGTTTAGCTTTATCTTGTTCCGAATTATAGATTTAGTTTCCATAGTAAAAATCATAGATAGTTTGGAAAGACTTACACTGGAATTCAGAGAAAAAAATCTTTATTTTACATATATGAATATGTTGATTATTTGTCACATAATTTTGAAGATATTGGGAACATATTGGAAAGAATTATCAATGAATCTCAAAGCATCAAGGAGATGGTTAGAAAATTATTGATGTAATCAATAAAGGTAATTTCATAACACAACTGATATTAATGGTATCTCAGTACGTAGGTAATTACCAATTATATATTCATTATTATAGAACAAGGAACAGAATATATAAATTTTACAACAAAATCTGATAGTATATATATATATATATATATATATATATATATATATATATATATATATATATATATATATATATATATAAGGAAATTGAACAAATCAATATATCCTGACTTTTCAAAAACTTCCTGGTTCAATAAGTAGAATAATGTAATCGAAATGAGAAGCGTGTAGATAAGAATAGATAAGAAAGGTAATCCAACATTTTTAAAACAAGAATTAAAAAGTAAGAGAGGATAGAATAATACCATTATATATCTGATTACATTGGAATAAGAAATGTTATCATGTATACATTATACGTATGAATAGGATTGTTATCATGTATACATATATGTATGGTCAGGATTGAGCAGCTAGATGGAATGCTACAGATAACTGGGTCTGTGCGTATATAATTAGGATTATCGTGTATAAGAGAGCAGGATTGGGTTCTTCATTTACGGTGACGTGGAGGAGGCGGGTTCGAACCCCTCTGGCAGGGATGATGGGAGACGGCGCTAGACGAGACGTATAGAGACGACAAGGAAGTGTGGGAGGAGGAGGAGAAGGAGAGAGAGAGAGAGACATGACAGTAGAGATAGTCAGAGTTAGGAGCTGGCTGACAGACTTGTGTGCAAGACGCATGAAACCTATATGGATGGAGGTATGATGGTCAAGAAGATAAAGAAGAAGAAGAAGAAGGAGGAGAAGAGGAAGAAGAAGAAAAGGAGGTTTAAGAATCATTGGGTAATGCCTGTCTGGATCACAAAGAGGAAGAGCGCGTCACCTGAATTTCAAAAACAGAAAGTCTTTGAGGAAGTTGTTCAAAGACACTGACGAAATCCTTTCCTCTCTTGGTGCTACAAAGGTGAAGTTACCACACCAACACTACATCGTCTCCAACATTAGCTCACCAACACTACATCGTCTCCAACATTACCATACCAACACTACATCGTCTCCAACATTACCACACCAACACTACATCGTCTCTAACATTACCACACCAACACTGCACCGTCTCCAACATTACCACCCCAACTCTCTTTTTCCACCATATCCTTTTCAGATATCACTATCTAACACAATCACATTTCGTCTTCACTATTCTTTTCCCTACACCTCCCACTAGAGTCACCATCACTTAAATACCCTCTCACTATCACCCCCTCCCCTCCCCATTTCCACCACAATTACCAAAGCCTTCCACACGTCAACCATCACCATCCTATATTGCCACCATTTCCATATACGCGTATATACATATATGAGAATTTTTTCTCTCGCTGGATCTGGACTGATACATTAGCAATTCTCAAGATGTATTACAATCAAGTTCGTATCTGTCCACACGATCATTATAGATGCATACAACGTGTATGATAATATTCTCAGTGCAACTCCGAGGTCCAATTATTTATTGAATTTCAGTTCCAAAATTTAGATCTTCAGTAATAAAATGTGAATATTGTCTCTGTAATATTGCTTATATAATATAGAGGAGAGTTCAGGTACAGTATAGAGTTAATACATTATGCAACATAGAATTATGTATGTATGTATATATTTTGTATCTAACATTAAACATGTTAAGTTGTCAAACAACGAAAATGAAAACATACAATTTCGTGAGAATGAGTCATATATTATTAACATTACCAGGAACGAAAAAAATATATAGATATATGAAAATACAACAGTTTGATATGATAAGATTTTTTTAATAGGTATTGATTCATAGACGAATTTGACGTAAATATCGCTAAAGATGCAATATATATATATATATATATATATATATATATATATATATATATATATATATATATATATATATATATATATATATATCATCCCCTGTCTATCGCTTTCTTGTATATATATATATATATATATATATATATATATATATATATATATATATATATATATATATATATATATACAAGAAAGCGATAGACAGGGGATGATAGATATCTATATTTAAATAGATACCCACATGTTAGCCACATTTATCTTCTCCCACTTCAGAGCATAAGTGAATTTTCGTGACAAAAATAAACCAGATAAAATCGATCCCTGGTTGAGTAATCCCATGTATAACGAAGGAGGTCAAAACACTTCGTTAACCTGATAAGTTATTGAATTTCAAGCAAGCTGAACTTTCTTATATTGTGATAGAAAGAAAGGGGACTCTAAACCTTCGTGACTTGTTACCAAGCTGCTTCGAACTGAGATGAATCGTTTCGAAGTCATGGGAGGTATGGAAACAAATATTGTATTGGTCTCGAAACTTATATCTGAGGTAAAGTGAAGCAGTCAGTCAGTCGTCTCGAAATTTTGAGTTGACTCAGCCTGAGAGGTAAGCTTAGGCACGGGGGGTTCGAACCGGGTCCAAGAGTGAGTCGGATAGAGTTGAGCTGGACACGAGACTATGAAGCGCGAACCCAAGACGTGAACAGCCTCGGAGATGGTGTAATACACTCGAAACGCGACGGGAATAGCATACCTAGACACTGCTGTTCCTAGATAGCAAGTGGGTGATGGGTGTTAAAAGCTCTTAAAGATAACACGAGGTCACAACCCCCTCCCGAACCCAGGAAGTTCCAAAGTGATAATGGGAGTTCAAGTGGGTGATTCGAACGGTTGCTTCACTGATTCGAAACAGGGTCGTTGGTTGACTGTGTCGACAATTTTTTTCTTCTTTCTTACTCAAACTGTTTTGTAGCTTTATATTTTATATATATATATATATATATATATATATATATATCTTGGTAATTGTCAAGTGTTCTTTTTCGAGTTTGTGTGTGTGTGTGTGTGTGTGTGTATAGCAATTTGTTTGAGAGTAATTATTAAATGTTATTTTGTCATTCACATTTGTCTTACGTGGTAATTATTACTTTAATGACATTATCACAATATTGTATTTTTTTTTTATTGCTGGATAAATGACTTTTAATTAAGTGATGCATTTTATATTTAAGTAATAGTGTCTTGTAAAGTGGAAGTAAATTGTTTAGATGATGTAAAACTGTCAACTGTAGAATTTCAATGAATAATTTGCTTTATTATTCGATAACTGTTTTATCATGATTATCAAAAATTAAATATCTTATCATCTTGTTGATTTTGTTGGTCATTTTTCTTTTGTGATTATTATTATCATTATTATTATCATTATTATTATTATTATTATCATTATTATTATTATTTATTATTATTATTATTATTATTATTATTATTATTATTATTATTATTATTATTATCATTATCATTATTATCATTGTAATGATAATAGTAATAATAATAATAATTATTATTATTATCATTATTATCATCATTATTATTATTATTCA
>NC_092266.1:31055756-31060756 GCF_036320965.1 Panulirus ornatus
GAGAGAGACTTACCGCCTTAACGCCCAATCAAGAACGGTCAAGCAAAAAAAAAAAAAAGGAACTAGTCATCTCTCTTAACAGGATGAAGAGAAAATGAAAATCGCATCGTAAAAAACGAGCGAATGAAAAACGGGAATGTGGTGCTCACGTGCTAGCAGTGTTTTCCTCCCGTTTTCTTTGACAGCTGGTCAATCAAAGGGCTCTGAAAGGACGCAGTCAATACCATCATCAACTCCCCCCCACCCCCCACCTCTTCTTCGACCAAGGTCCCGGGAGAGGGAAGGGAACGAGAAAAACTATGAAATTGATTCAAGGCGCCTCACCTATCACCATTTCCAGCACGGGGCGGACGCGCAGCAACCGGCGCAGGAGTAGAACGAATAGAAAACGGGGGGAGGGGAATGATGATAATGGGGAGGGGGGGGCGGACTATGGTAAAACATTAACACACACACACACACACACACACACACACACACAAAATATACATTTCCCTCGGCCAATACTTACGTCTTCCGTCTCCATGATATTACAACACTGGCCTATGGAGGTGACCACTTGGTGTGGGTTGTATGCCAGTGTCTGCCAGGCTGAGGGCACTGACCACGACTCACAGTAGCCACGACACGCGTTGGTCGTGATGTCAAATTCTACACACTCGGGAATGCTGATCCGGCGCGTGTGACCTGGGGAGAGTGGGAGTGAGAGGGAGTGAGAGTGAGTGGGGTCGGTGATGGGGAGGTGGTGGTGGTGGGGGGATGATAATGATGATAATGATGATAATGGTGATAATTATAATGATGATGATGATGATAATTATAATGATAATGATGATAATTATAATGATAATGATGATAATTATAATGATAATGATGATAATTATGATGATGGTAATTATAATGATCATGATATTGATAATGATACTGATGGTAACAATGATATTAATGATAATGATTACTGATAATAATAAGGATAATGATAGTAGAATAATGATAGAATATGTATGATAATGATAGTAATAATAACGGTAGTAAGAGTAATAATGATATAGGTACATTATTGATACCACAACTAATAGTAATGATAATAATTTATAAATAATAATAATAAATTGATAATGATAGTAATAATGATAATAATAATATTGATATCGATTAAAACTGTAACATCAAAACCATTGTACCAGGAAGGAACACAGGTCTATACTTCTTGGACTTTAAGTCCGAAAAGCCAATAACATTGCATAATGAGTATGACCTTTATATGTTCCCAGAAGAACAAAGAACAAAAGGTAGGCTCTCCATGATGGCAACACTGCTCAGTCTTACTCTCCTTGATGGCAACACTGCTCAGTCTTATTTCTCCGTTTCATGTTCTGTTAAACGGGACCCCTGTAGACCTTCACCCGTTGAAACAGATATAAGATCCCTTTTAATTTATAATTAGAATGTCCCCCTGGAATATTTAGTCTCGAAGGTAAACCCTATAAAGATAAATTTAAGGTAGGAGTCCCCTAAACTCTATTATACCAAGTATAAGTATATGTGAAGCGTCTGGGGTAATCCATGGAAAGCTGTGTAGGTATGTATATTTGCGTGTGTGGACGTGTATGTATATACATGTGTATGGGGGTGGGTTGGGCCATTTCTTTCGTCTGTTTCCTTGCGCTACCTCGCAAACGCGGGAGACAGCGACAAAGCAAAAAAAAATACATAGATAGATATATCCTCAGATTTAAGGATGTTGTGAATGATGTATGAAGACTTAATATCCTTCATCTGTTTCGCCCATTATCAGCGCCCATTACATGATAATGGTGATGTTGGACCATTATTACATTCCCATCTTTAAAAGGATAACCTTTACTTATTAATAATCATTTATCTAACTTTACTTCAAGTTCCTTTATCATTCTATTACTTTCTCCACATAATTTCTGTATCTGTTTATGGACAAAACAGATTTCAGGTACAGTGACGTAATGGTTCCTCGTGTGTATACACTGGTCATTAACCTTGGTCGTAAAGGATAACTGGGTGGAGAAAGGAAAGGTCAGCATGTTTATATAAGAGAGAGAGAGAGAGAGAGAGAGAGAGAGAGAGAGAGAGAGAGAGAGAGAGAGAGAGAGAGATTCAGCTGTTGTTATTGTTAATGAATGACGAGGTTTAAGATTCTGGCTTTTATTTTCTCTCCCTACCGTCTTGCTACTTTTTGACTTTTTCTCAGCTTTTATCTAAACAGTCTATTTACGGAGTAAACATATACGTTTGCATAGAGAGGCCTATCTTCAGAGAGAGAGAGAGAGAGAGAGAGAGAGAGAGAGAGAAAGAGAGACGAAGATAAAGAGATACGAGACTCTATCTCTTTCTCCTGTGAGTACGTGGGAAAGCAACATGTATGAACACGTCCCACACGGGAATGCAAGGGAGATGACCTGGGGCTTGGGTGGGGGGGTAGGGGGGAGGTGGGTGAGACAAGGCAGCGAGCGAGGTGGGTGAGAAGCTGGGTCATGGGTATGTGGGTTCGAGTCTCTGTGTCTTAATTCGTCTGAGGAGAGATGTACAGAAGCAAAAAGGGAAGAGGAATGAAAATCAAAAGCTTGCACAAGTTCTTGCTATACCATCCCAGTCCACAGACGTCTCATATATATATATATATATATATATATATATATATATATATATATATATATATATATATATATATATATATATATATATAAGAATTTAGATGCCTATAGCAAGAGGTTCCATAATGCTTTTGACATGTATTTGAGGTGTAGACTGTTTACATAAACAGCCCTGATAGACATATGGACAGAAAGATAGACAGTAGCTCACACCCACACACGCACCCACACACGCACACATACACACAGCTGTTTATATACCATTAGCCAACATAGTGGGCCGCCATAGCGCGTCTTCCCCTTCCTCCATCTCAAAGACACAGTGGAACAGAACCATCTCCCTCCCCTTCCCATAGAAACGAGTCCTCTCCCTCTTCTTTCCAGCGGCGCCATAGCACTGGACTGGCTAAGGTCATTTGTGAATCCTTAACAAGCGTGATGGGGAAGGGGAAGGGGAGGAGGAAAGGAGGGGGGTGGCTTAAGGCTGGGGCGCGCCCGCGCGCGCGCGCGCGTGTGTGTGTGTGTGTGTGTGTGTGTGTGTGTGTGTGTGTGTGTGTTTACAAAACGTCCTCTTGTGTATTGGAGACCCCCCCCCCCCCCGACAACGTCTCTTAATGGTGGCGTCGAGAGATTAAAGACAGGAGAGTCTCTCTCTCTCTCTCTCTCTCTCTCTCTCTCTCTCTCTCTCTCTCTCTCTCTCTCTCTCTCTCTCTCGTGTGGGGAAATGAAGGGGAGATGATGGGGGCTCTCAAGAGTGTCGAGCTGGGAAGGGTGTGGTGAAGGGCTGTTGGTAATGAAGTGAAGGAAGGGGGAAGAAGAAGGAGATTTAGGAAGAGATATGGAAGGGAAGAGGCCAACAGCACTGGTTGTGCCCTAGTGTTCTAAGGCAGCAGCCGAGGTTCCTTCACTTCATTCCTGCCTTCTGAAGACACAATGTTCATTCGCACTCCTGCCTTCACTTGGGCCAAGATTTACATATGTATGTACCTGTGGGGCCTCGCTGTCTTCCTTTGCTAAAGAAACTAGAATATGTAGTATATATATATATATATATATATATATATATATATATATATATATATATATATATATATATATATATATATATATATATATATATTCCGATGAGTCCACGGGGAAAATGAAACACGAAAAGTCCCCAAGTGCACTTTCGTGTAATAATCACATCTTCAGGGGAGACACAAGAGAGAAATATGTCAGTTTATATATATATATATATATATATATATATATATATATATATATATATATATATTCTTGGAATTGATGTAAAGGGTTAGACGAAGTTGAGGGGGTCTTATAACCAGCTTAACAAGCACTTCCCTTGTCTCTCCTTTCCTCAATTACCGTAAAGAGACGCGTTTTATGCCCGTCCCATGGAACGGGGTGTGTGGTGGTGGCGGTGTTGCGTGTTCCTTTACTGTTCCTTCTATAAAAGGAGGCCAGGTAAAAAGCCAGTCTTGTGCACCAAAGAAATGCTACTCAATGTCTATTTCTGGCCTGTGTCGTACGAGTGGCATTAGAGTTTTAGTGATGTAAGAACAGATGCGTGATGGCGGGTTCGATGTGATATACGATCGCTCTTATGTGGGGTTGTAAACTGGGTGTGTGTGTGTGTGTGTGTGTGTGTGTGTGTGTGTTGCGACGCATTCTACGCTCCTGTTATTGTAGTGGAAGAGAAGAAAAAAAATGTGAAGCCCATTATCCATTTTTTTTCTCTCATGGTTGACTATTTCATCTTCATAGAGGAAGGAGCGAGTGACGGAAAACCTTTGAGCTACGATTGTTAGGTTAATCAGAGGATTTCCCTGACGTCTGACAATGGCCCACTTTTCGTATACAATAATACACGTCGTCTGTCATCCAGGTGGGTTAGAAGCTGTGTTATAATGAAGGTTATATGGTCTCGGGGAGCGAGAGGATCCCAGAGCGTGTAAGGAGTTGAGTCCCGACTTTCCGTAAAGATGAATCGTGAGCTTATGATCTCATATTTGAACATCAGTATTGGAAGACTCTTTTGTTTCTGTTGCCTCCGTAGAAGCGATGGTTTCTCCGTCTATTGCCTCGGTGTAAGCAAAGGTTTCAACGTCTATTGCCTCGAGCGAAGATCTCTTCCTCCTTTACTTTAATTTGCCATTTTTTCCAAAATACGAAAAGACTTAAGGGACATAAAGGATCAAAATCCTTTAAAAAAAACCTGGGAAGCAAAAGATTAAATCCGAAAATGCCGCACAGAGGGACAAATCGACCTTAAACGAGCTCAAGAAGACATTTTAAAATATCGGTTTAACCTCAAATATCAGCTCTGAGTCCATAGGCGAGAAAGATTTCTTTAAAGGTTATGATCTT
>NC_092266.1:31065756-31083256 GCF_036320965.1 Panulirus ornatus
CAAGCCATCAGAACTCATCCCGAAACATCACAACCGTCTCACAACCTGACATGAACACCACTCTCCATCACAACTCATTATAACCTAACATAACCAATTACGTCTAAGTTTAACCTGCTGTAGTGGCTCCTTCTATACTCATGTAAACATCAGATTATCCTTACATCACAACCCCTGAAAACTCACCACAACCTCATAAAGTTCTAAAAAGCCCTCATAGTTAACTGATCAAAACACTTAAGTCTTTATGAGAACCTCATTAGCGCTCATGATTACTCACATCTGCTCACAGTCCTTCGTGGATCTACACCACCTCTCACAATCCATCACAACCTCTCACAGTTCATCACAACCTCTCACAATTCATCACAACCTCTCACAGTTCATCACAACCTCTCACAATTCATCACCACCTCTCACAATTCATCAAAACCTCTCACAATTCATCAGCACCTCTCACAATTCATCACAACCTCTCACAATTCATCACAACCTCTCACAATTCATCACCACCTCTCACAGTTCATCACCACCTCTCACAGTTCATCACCACCTCTCACAATTCATCACAACCTCTCACAGTTCATCACAACCTCTCACAGTTCATCACAACCTCTCACAATTCATCACCACCTCTCACAATTCATCAAAACCTCTCACAATTCATCACAACCTCTCACAGTTCATCACAACCTCTCACAATTCATCACCACCTCTCACAATTCATCAAAACCTCTCACAATTCATCAGCACCTCTCACAATTCATCACAACCTCTCACAATTCATCACAACCTCTCACAATTCATCACCACCTCTCACAGTTCATCACCACCTCTCACAGTTCATCACCACCTCTCACAATTCATCACCACCTCTCACAATTCATCAGCACCTCTCACAATTCATCACAACCTCTCACAATTCATCACCACCTCTCACAATTCATCAGCACCTCTCACAATTCATCACAACCTCTCACAATTCATCACTACCTCTCATAATTCATCACAACCTCTCACAATTCATCAGCACCTCTCACAATTCATCAGCACCTCTCACAATTCATCACAACCTCTCACAATTCATCACAACCTCTCACAATTCATCACTACCTCTCATAATTCATCACAACCTCTCACAATTCATCACTACCTCTCATAATTCATCACTACCTCTCACAATTCATCACTACCTCTCACAATTCATCACTACCTCTCACAATTCATCACCACCTCTCACAATTCATCACTACCTCTCATAATTCATCACTACCTCTCACAATTCATCACAACCTCTCACAATTCATCACTACCTCTCATAATTCATCACTACCTCTCACAATTCATCACAACCTCTCACAGTTCATCACCACCTCTCACAATTCATCACCACCTCTCACAATTCATCACCACCTCTCACAATTCCTGAGACCGTGAAACTCATATCCTCATGTGTCGTATGTTTTCGTGTACGTCCCTCACAAGGCAGCAACAGGTAGACGATTTACAGGTGATCAATAGATTAATCGCGTCGCTACCGTCAAGTTGGGCTGGGGGACGACGTTTTCTTTGAAGTCGGCGTTAATTGTGTGTGTGTGTGGGGGGGGGGGAGGGGGGAATTCTTGGAAACTGGCTGTAACGAGGTGTTTGGCGTTCGTTTGAAGGGGGGGAACTGTCATTTGCCGGTAATGCGCTTTGAACTACAGTTGGATGGATGGTCCCTCCCTCACCACCACCACCTCTCATTTTTCAGTATGAACTCTGGTGTAGAATTAGAAATTGAGGATACACCACACACACACACACACACACACACACACACACACACACAAACACACACACACACACACACACACACACACACACACACATTCGTAATACAACAGCACACAAACTTAAAAAAATTCAATTATAGAAAAAGTCTTTAAGATGGTGCCCCACGAGTGTAAAGGCCCTCTTCCCACACAGTATAAATTGGTAATTGAAAATTAGATGATTAAAATGATGTAACTCAATATGTACAATGAGTCGATAAAGAGCGGTAGTTTATCGTATGGTAAAACCATGGTTAGGGAAATGACTGTTGATTTACTTGGAGTCAGCTGTGCTGTTTTTACATTCATAATTCTATTTAATATTAAATAAAGTACTATATAACTGAAATTGTGTATGTGTGTGTGTGTATGTATATAAGTGACTGAAAATATATTAACAGGGACGATTTGAGTGGTTAGGAGACCATCAGAAATCGAAAACAAATGAAATTAGCTGCGAACTCGAACTGCGCTTCGTTCGTATCCCCTGAAAGTCTCGCGCGCGCGCGTCTTCCGGCGTTCGTCCTGGGAAGTGGCACGGAGGCGTGTGTTGTCGCAAAGTCTATACAACAAGTTAGAGCAACTTTGCACATTATGGGAAATTATATTAAGTTTTGATGACGGAAAGTGACCTTGTCTGATAGTTCATAGTTATTTATTTATTTATTTTTTCACTTTTTTTCACAAGTGTTAAAGTCTCCTGGGAAACGTAGAACACTGTGCCGGATGTGGTACGACTCTTGTGGTAGATGAAGAAATAAAGAGTATTTTTATGTTTAAATGAACGTTATTTAGTGAAAAGAAAGTTTCAAGTGTGAGAATACACCTGGATTTCAACTTAACTTTGATTCCAACGTACCATAAAGTTGTCATAATTCATTTCAAAGCAAGAAAATAATTGCAATTGTCGAGCATCAATGTCAGAAACGTGATGGATAAAAACATGGTCGTGCAAACTCATATCTTCAGCGAGTTTATACACACGTGAGTAAGTAAATCATTCTCTTGATTAGAAGCGAGGTTTGTTCTTGATATCTTAAGTAACTCCGGTGAGATGACTGGAAGGGAAGAGTTTACGTAGTGAGATGTGATGATATTGTGAGATGTAAACAATGTTGCGTACGTGTGTGATGAAATGTTCGTCTATTTCTCGTGTTAACTGGAGTTAAGACAGTGAGAGGTGGCTTTAATAATGATGATGATAATAATCAATGACTTTTATTACATGATTAGCTTGGGCTAGACGAACTACGCTGCGCATCATTATTTCTAACACAGTTATTTTGTTTTGGTGGATCGCCATTTTTCCTGCGTCCGATTCCGTTGGATGGTCTGTCCATCCCCCCACTATGCTGCTACCGTATAACATCACACGTTATTATCATAAAGATAAACGTGTTATATGAGCGTAAGTTATGATGTGTACTTGTTTTTAAAACGATTCTTGCCAGATTTTCTGTGCTCGCCGTTTGCCGATTTTCATTAGAAGAATCGAACACATGTTGGGGGGAGGAGTCGAAAATATTTATTTCTTCCAGGATGAACTTTGTCCTTCATACGATTGTTATTGTTGACGAACAAGTGGAGACAGATCATACTGGACGCAAGACGGGATTCGTATTTTATGTCAGGCAACATGTTTGTGTAGGTTTGGTCTTAAAATAAGGCGCGATAAGATATCATGTACGAATTTGTATCGTATTTTCGTGTCTGTCCTGGAATGTTGTTATAAAATCCCGGAGAGATATTTATGAAAGAGGGAAATATAATTTACCTCCAAGTTTTCACCGCAAATGGTTTCAGTCGTCTCAGAAGCTGGCTCATAAAATATGAGAGATAGTAAGAGGTTTAGGAATGTTAATGGTGCAAAAGATGGCGCACTTTTCTTTAAGTGTGTGTATTTCCCCGCGGACACCTTGTTCTCAAATTAGTGTAATTGTTCACATCTTACATAGATTTAGTCTCAAACATGTTTTTCTTATAAGATTATTTAATTAAATGGCAAGTTATTTAGGTGTGGCGTGTACAAGTAAAAGTTGTTATTTTTCTTTTGAATTTATATGAATATATATGGATTTTGATGATGTATGTTAACTTCAGTGTAATATAACTGACAGACAGCGAGTGTTCATTGGTGTAGCCTTTGAACCTTACTGTTAGGGTTCATGTTAAAGGCTAGGCCATAATTACCCAATGGTCGTACTGTCGTGCCCAGTGGTCGTACCTTCGTGTTCAAGGGATATACCGTCGTGCTCAAGGGTCGTACCGTCGTGCTCAAGGGTCGTACCGTCGTGCTCAAGGGTCGTACCGTCGTGTTCAAGGGTCGTACCGTCGTGCTCAAGGGTCGTACCGTCGTGTTCAAGGGTCGTACCGACGTGCTCAAGGCTCATATCATAGTCTTATTAATCCTCTTTCGCTAATTTTACTCCACCAGCTTCCACATCTGATCGTGCTAACTGTCGTACTATCCACACATGTTCACCGTAGCCAGACTATGGGCTGTCACGCGCGGTAATAACTAAAAAAAAAAAAACATTTTAGCAGAATATTTTTTTCGTTCTGAAATTCAAATTAGTTCCTATTTGGACGAGCCTGTCTCGCATCTTCTCTTTACCGACTTTAAATTCGTAAAGTATCATCAGTTTAATATCTGTTTCTTCATTTTGTAAAACATTTTCCAGTTATTGTATGTAAATCATCGTTTCTCTCACACACTAAAGACTTTCCTTCAAATATTTTTTCCAAGGAGAGTTAGTGGTTAGCATCCACTCCGTTTTCTGTTTACGACTCTCCTCTTGTTTTGCCGTTTTCGTTCCTAAAATTCCGTGAGGCTATCAACACATTTTCTTGCATTTAGCGAAAACTTCCGTCACTAAGAAGCTTAAAGAATTTGTAAAAAATAATGTGAAAATAATCCTTGCATGCCCGACTTATTCGCTCTTCTTTCAGAGACGTTAATAGCAATAATATTTTTTTTTTCATTGTCACCTAATTATCTTTCTATGTTCCTGTGTTATTTACTTCCACTTATAATGATTTCAAAGGTTAAATGAATTATCTTTCTCGTTCTCTCCGGACTGGAAGTTATGTTTCACACCTGCTTGTATTAACAAGGCATATTTTCCCTAACCAAAAGTTGTTTATGATCGCGTATGTCTCTGAAGGGCGAGCCAATGGTAGTGCAGCTTGCAAGAGAAACGGTTTGTTTCCTCTGCTCTGGTTGGTGGGTTTTATTTCGCGGCCCTTTGCTATTTTGAACAGCACAGCCAGTCACGTCGTAGCTTACAAGTGGCGTTCTCTTACCTTCGCGTTGATTGGTAGGTTTGGCTTATCCGTGCTTGCCACTGGCGCATATGTTATGCTAATTTGCACCACGAGATCGCCCGGGTTTTCCGCCAGAAATGTGCGTAATTGTCTCGTGCGAGAATTCTCACGAAATATCCGTGACCATGAGAATTCCTTTTCGTGTTCCATTCACGAAAATTGTGCGTGAGAAATGTGCACGTATGATAGTGTTTAAGTTTGTTGTGATGAGAGGCTATAGCGACTGTGTATCTATAGAACAAAATGGCCTTTAAGGAAACATTGTCGATAATTAGAAATTCAGGTCCTCTTGAAATATTAGGCTAAGGAAGAGACACTGTCATCCACTGCATACCTCACTGATATGCCAGCTACTTCAGTCCATACAAGGCAGGAACATTGGATATGTGTTTTTTCCCCCATTTCTTTATATACAGAGCCAAAATACCTTCATATTGCTGTTAACGAAGGATGTATCAAGATAGTAATTGTGTCCTGGATGTATTGGGAATACAGTATTTGTTTGACGTTGTATATTATGTATTATATTTCTTTCTTTCGGACTATTCGCCATTTCCCGCGTTAGCGAGGCAGTGTTAAGAACAGAGGACTGGGCCTTTGAGGGAATATCCTCACTTGGCCCCCTTCTCTGTTCCTTCTTTGGAAAATTGAAAAAAAAAAACGAGAGGGGAGGATTTCCAGCCCCCCGCTCCCTCCCCTTTTAGTCGCCTTCTACGACACGCAGGGAATACGTGGGAAGTATTCTTTCTCCCCTATCCCCAGGGATAATATATATATATACATACACAAACACACATAAATATATATATATATATATATATATATATATATATATATATATATATATATATATATATATATATATATATATATATATTCTTGTATTATCGGGGAAAAAATTGATGAATTATAAGTCTAAACAAAATTTACAGATGGAAACATCTTTGTCTACCATGATGGGGTGGTCAGCCTTGCTCAAGATGATTATGTGCACCCTGGACCTACCCGGGTTCGAATCCTGGTCGCGGCTGTGGGCCGCCCGCTTAAGTTGACCCAGCTGCTCATCCTCCCCTCGGATCTCGTCCACAAATGGGTACGTTGTAGAAGCGTGTGTGTGTGTGTGTGTGTGTGTGTGTGTGTGTGTGTGATAGCCTTATGTCTACCACATTACAACTTATCTATTTTCACACAAGTGTTTCGTCCCATTTCTGAAATGTTCTATACTTTCAGAAGCCTTCATGCCCGATCGATGAAACAAGGCATGAGGCTTCCTGTTCAGCCAAGTGTTTGAGTGTATTGTTGTCTGTGGAGACATGTGTCGTGTGACCTGACCCCCACAGTCGTGGGGAAGGGGGTCAACATGTTGGGCTGTGGCGACCCCTTCCTGCCCGGCAGGTTAGTGTTTAGCTGCGTCTTGTCTTTTATATATATATATATATATATATATATATATATATATATATATATATCCATTTGTCTGTTGTTTATAATTCCTTGTTTGCAATTATGTTTTGTGATTTTTCGTCCATTTATCTGTTATGAATTTCCCTGTATTGGATCGTATTTAGCACCTTTAAGCTTAAGTCTGTATGAATTTTTCAGCATTTGTTCTAATGTAGATTATGTAATATATATATATATATATATATATATATATATATATATATATATATATATATATATATATATTTTTCTTTTTCTTTTAAACTATTAGCCATTTCCCGCGTTAGCGAGGTAGCGCTAAGAACAGAGGACTGGGCCTTTTTTGGAATATCCTCACCTGGCCCCCTCTGTTCCTTCTTTTGGAAAATTAAAAAAAAACGAGAGGGGAGGATTTCCAGCCCCCCGCTCCCTCCCCTTTTAGTCGCCTTCTACGACACGCAGGGAATACGTGGGAAGTATTCTTAATCCCCTATCCCCAGGGATAATATATATATGTATATATATATATATATATATATATATATATATATATATATGCATAACAATTCATAATCTTACGTAATATGCAAATCATGGGCTTCGTGCAAAATCTTCGTCATTCATAAGTCCAAAATGTCCCTTACGTCTTCATTCCACCGTCCTCTGCCGCGTTCAAGTATCTCGTATCCACCTACACACACACACACACACACACACACACACACACACACACACATTGCCTTTTTGTTTCTCCTTTCTCAGCGTTTATTAACACGTGTTTCACGTGCCTTCACGTGAGACGGCGTCTTGACCTCATTCTTCATGGCTCTTCAAAGGTCACTCATCAGCTCCTTTATCAACTCTTGAGGGGAAACTCCTGTGTTGTATTCTCCCTTCACAAAGCATTATTAACTTTTTCGTCGTCAAAGCTTCGCCTCCTCTTCTCTCTTCCCTTTCTCAGTTTTGGGTTCCCAGCGACCGTCTCTCAAGTTTTGATGAACAACTTGCTATATAAATTACCATGTCATGGCTTTGTGTGACCTTGCCTTAGGTCTCTCTCTCTCTCTCTCTCTCTCTCTCTCTCTCTCTCTCTCTCTCTCTCTCTCTCTCTCTCTCTCTCTCCGTATACTGCCACATTGGCCGTCATCTCGTATAAAGTCCTATTTCTACCCGTTACCCCATTTTCTACCTGTGTCTTCTCCCCATCCATCCATATCATCCACTGAGATCATTAGATCAATATTTTCTTTTATGAACTCCATATCTTAACTATCCCTCTGTCTTTCTGTCCATGGAACTCCATATCTTACCTATTCCTTCTGTCTTCCTGTCCATTCCTATCTATCCGTTCGGATCAACCAATAGAATTTTCTATTGGGACATCATTACCATCTATCACTCTCTTCTCCCTTACTCAGTAACACTTCAGAAGCAAGTAGAGGTTACTTATAAGGTCAGGTCACACTTGTAAGGTCATGTATGTCCTCACACCAACTCACTTAAGATACTTTTGGGAATCCAGTAATACAAAATGTCTTAAAATATCTTTGAGAATGGAAGGCCATTAAGACTTCAAAATACGTATAAAAAACAAAACCCTGGAACCAAGGATGAGAAAGAATGTATATATATAAATAGAAGACGGCTTTAGTCTTCAATAAGAGAGTGTTGGGGCCCCCCTCCCACGCGACCAAAGGAGAAATGGAAAGTTGGACTTAAACTATTTATCCCAGGAGGTGGAGTGAGCCATCTTCGCTCTACACGGGTCCCAGTGGGCATCCGGGCCATTTGAACTAATGGGGTGGTCAGGTTGTGTACGTCCCAGCCAGGGGAGATGAGCGGGGGGGGGGGGGGGGGTAGTTACCCCTGGTCTTAGAGACTACTCAGGGTGGGGGGGCTAAGGGGGAGGGGGGGAAGATGAATGGATCTCTTTGGTAATGTGTGTGTCTGTCTGTCTCTGTGGGTATGTATATGTCTGTCTGTCTGTCTGTCTCTGTGTATGTGTGTGTGTGTGTGTGTGTGTGTGTGTGTGTTTATGTGTATGTGTGTGTGTGTGTGTGTGTGTGTGTGTGTGTGTGTGTGTGTGTGTGTGTGTTTATGTGTATGTGTGTGTGTGTGAGAGAGAGAGAGAGAGAGAGAGAGAGAGAGAGAGAGAGAGAGAGAGAGAGAGAGAGAGAGCCTGCCTTGTTGTAAGTTTTTGTCATTTATCTTTTTGTTTTGTTTGTCTGGCTTTGCTGGTTTTGTAATATTCTATTATATTTTTTTTTTCACACTTTCTTACTCTGAGGTTTGGAATTTGGTTTCACAGTTCCGTGAACCTGAGAGGATTTATTTCACAGTGGGAAAACTGCCGTGGCTTAGCTGAAAGCAACTTGACTGTAAATAAAAATTCATATTTTACTTGTCAAAAAGCTGACATAAAATTGAGAGAGATTTTCTGTTTTAAAATTCACTTATTTACGATGGTGTTTTTTTTTTTAATTTTTTTTTCTTTCTCAGTATTGTTGTGGTGTGTAATTTTGAGTATATTATTCTTTTAACTAATACATTGTTTCTTATTCATGTGTTTATGTATTCAGAAAGTTTGTATTAGAATGGGATTCACATACATGTGTAATTGTGTATTGATGTGTATGAATGCAGTCATTGGTTTGATATACGCACATGAGTGAGTGTGTATACATTACACATACACACGCAACTCCCTGGTGTAGTGGTTAGCGTTAGCACACATTCTCCAACACTTGGACATTGACTCTCACCCTCCTCCTCTCACACATTCTCCAACACTTGGACATTGACTCTCACCCTCCTCCTCTCACACATTCTCCAACACTCGGGCATCGCCCTCTGGCGTCTCTCTCTCTCTCTCTCTCTCTCTCTCTCTCTCTCTCTCTCTCTCTCTCTCTCTCTCTCTCTCTCTCTCTCTCTCTCTCACTGCCACTAGAGCCGTCTCATCTGCAAATAGCAACTGACTTGTCCTTCAAGGCTCACTCACCCCCACCCTACCTTACCGTAGACACACCCCCTCTCCCAAGACCCCCTCGCAGTTGCCTCTCACACCACCCTCGTCCATGAGCGTACTAAACACCCGCGGTGACATCACACAACCTTGAAGGACGCCAGCCTCCACTTGGAACCACTCACCCTCCTTCCTTCCTACTCGCACAGGTGCCTTAGCCTCCCAATATGATCATTCTTTTTATAATCATGATGTGATCATCATGATTATGATAATCGCCATATAGTTATTATAACTAATGAGTATAATCCAAGATGGCTTAAGAATATACTCGCGAACCTTAGATTATTATGACTAAATGGAACATAAACCGATGTTAAACCTTTAAGAACCTTGTGCAGAGTTAAACCCCCAAACAAAGTCTTGTATTAGAACATCTTAACTTCTCTTTCTTAGGGACAATTATGGGGGTCGTGGGCACTAATTATGAGCGTAATAACAGCGTTAATGAGGGTTAATTGGAATGGTATTCTAGCCCTAATCATGCGCATGTAAGGTCATTACATGATTACAAATTAGGGAGGTTAATAGGGCATTGAGTGTGGTCATGTTTACACTCTCTCTCTCTCTCTCTCTCTCTCTCTCTCTCTCTCTCTCTCTCTCTCTCTCTCTCTCTCTCTCTCTCTCTCTCTCTCTCTCATGGTAAGCCTGAGAGGGTTGTTATATGGAGCTAATTACACAAGTCTTAAGGATCGTCAGTTTGGCTCTCGGCAAATAGCAGTAAAGGTTAACGCGTAGTTAAGCCACGATTAACGACGGTGCGTTGAGCCGGGGGCGTCATCCCGAGCCATCTCTCGTCTACGACGCGTCTCTACAAGTGTTGTATCTGGCCACAACCTATTTGCATATAGCTATAGTTTCATTTGCATACAGCTGTAGTAGTTTCAAAATTTATTTTTTTTTTCCCCCAGCATTTTCGTCTTTGTCGTCGCCTTTCATATCTCCTTTTTGATTCGTTTATTCGTTATCATTATTATTATGTTAATCTCTTTTATTATTATTAATGTTATTATTATTATTATTATTATTATTATTATTATTATTATTATTATTATTATTATTATTATTATTATTATTTGCAAAGGTTCGTACACGGTGTAGACGTGACGTCATCGAAGTGTCGTCATCCTTACGGTTGCGAGACGTGACGTCATAAGTGTGACGTCATCCTCTTAGCCGAGGGTGGTTGCTGTGAAGTAAGGATTGTTGTGTGGGTATTTAAGGGTATTTAAGGGCTGTAAAAGGGGAGCTGTCCGTATCTTTAAGGGTGCTTAAAGGGGCTCGCTTGGTCAGGGATGGACTTGTGATTGGTGATTGGCTGGTGGATTCATTAGTTGATTGGTGATTGGCTGGTGGATTCATTAGTTGATTGGTGATTGGCTGGTGGATTCATTAGTTGATTGGTGATTGGCTGGTGGATTCATTAGTTGATTGGCTTGAGGTTGACTAGTGGATTAGCCAGGTGATTGGCTGGTGGATTCATTAGTTGATTGGTGATTGGCTGGTGGATTCATTAGTTGATTGGTGATTGGCTGGTGGATTCATTAGTTGATTGGCTTGAGGTTGACTAGTGGATTAGCCAGGTGATTGGCTGGTGGATTCGCTAGGGGATTGGCTGATGGATTGGCAAGGGGATTGGCTATCAGGTTAACTGGTGGACTGGCTGGTTGATTGGGTTACATAGTTACGTTGATCTGATTAGGAACTGGGTTGTTGCATTGTTAGAGATGGTATATCTGTAGGGTTCTCTTATCTATCTATCTAGCTATCTATCTGTTAGTATATATATCTGGCAATCTATCTATCAGTCTGTCTGTCTATTGGTCTATCAATTTATCTGTATGTATCGTTATCTATCTATCTATCAGTCGGTCTTTCTATATATATATATATATATATATATATATATATATATATATATATATATATATATATATATATATATATATTATGGGTCGCTGGTAAAAAGGAGGAACAGTTTTAGATGAAAAAGCCAAAAAAGAAAAAAATAGATAAATAAATAGAAATAAAAGCAGTTTGAATGGGAAGGTCAGACATACGGTGGTGAAGGTTTGATCGCTCAATTACCAGAAATCATTCACGTTGGCAGAACGAAAAATAAAAAAAAAAACGGAATATGTATGGAAAAAAAATGAGAACACTTGCAATAGAAAAATAACATGGGAAGAATATATATATATATATATATATATATATATATATATATATATATATATATATATATATATATATATAGGACGGGTAAGACAAGACCATCTAGGTGGAAAGTATGACGCATTCACGGGCCGTGCTCACAGGCTCGAATCCAGGTTGCGTCAGTCGGTTCACAGTCAGCCTAGCTGTTCACCCAGCCCGAGGGATTGGCGTTAGAATTGATACCTAGATGAGGCTGGGATATATATATATATATATATATATATATATATATATATATATATATATATATATATATATATATATATATATATATATATATATATATCTTCTTTTCTTTTCTTTCAAACTATTCGCCATTTCCCGCATTAGCGAGGTAGCATTAAGAACAGAGGACTGGGCCTTGAGGGAATACCCTCACCTGGCCCAATTCTCTGTTCCTTCTTTTGGAAAATTAAAAAAAAAAAAAAAAAAAAAAAAAAAAAAAAAAAAAACGAGAGGGGAGGATTTCCAGCCCCCCGCTCCCTCCCCTTTTAGTCGCCTTCTACGACATGCAGGGAATACGTGGGAAGTATTCTTTCTCCCCTATCCCCAGGGATAAAAGTATAATATATATATATATATATATAAAATATATATTCAGATTGGAGTTTGTTTTGGTATTGATATAGGGTAATATAATATGCAGATTTTAGTGGATTAGCATACTGTCAATTCTACCCCGTTATAACCCAGCCTTCCCCATTCCACCCCGCCAGGACTTCACTAATTAAATTTACCACATTACCCCATTCCACAACCCGTATGAGCATATCTCACTTAGAATTGGTTTGGCCGCCACTGTAAATAGGGGTAGAAAATAGGGGTAACTGATCAAAACGTCTCTGTCTGACAGGTTACCCATTTACCAATTTTGATTCCTTTCCCTCTAGCCTCTGTGTGTGTGTGTCATTACTAGGAACATGATAATGCTATTCCAAGTTTCATGAGTGATTGGGGGTGTGTGTGGGGGGGTAAGAGGGGGTGGGGGGGTAATAAAAGAAAAGAGGAAAAAATAGACAATTTCCAAAAGCAGAATAGACCAGTCTACTTAGTGAAGTTGCTTTAGTGTATTGTATTGTTGGAGTGTATGTCCATTTGTTGCTCGCCTTGATGGAGCTGACGAGAGGGAAAATTGGAAGTGTCAGGATATGGCTCTGAAAAATTGTATTATAAAAAAAAAAATAATGAAATGCCATAGGCGAAAAAGCATGATTATTCTTGTTTTCAGTATACAAGAAAAAATTGGTTCATTTAACCTCATAGTGTTACAATATATATATATATATATATATATATATATATATATATATATATATATATATATATATATATGTGTGTGTGTGTGTGTGTGTGTGTTGTGTGTGTGTGTGTGTGTGTGTTGGTGGGTTGGGCCATTCTTTCGTCTGTTTCCATGCGCTACCTCGCTAACGCGGGAGACGGCGATTAAGTATAATAAAAAGAAATGATATCTGATCCACGTTGCTGTAGGTTCCAGATTCTTTGAACAGAATAACGTAATTATCACATTGACGTAAGTAATTATAGATAATTGAAAATTGCTGAGAATAATTTATGAAATCGAAAAAAAAATAAAAGATTAATCGTCTTGCGAGAGCTGGCAAATCATTGGGGGTACGATTATCTTAAAATTCAATTCCGATTATATTCCCAAATTGCTCAGTGATTAAGTAATCATTGAGGGATTATAGATCAGCAGATAATTCACTTAGGCGAGTGATAAGCCATTCCACACTGCGCTGAAAATGGCGGTTGGATAATTAAACGCAGTTGTTGAAGAGGTCATCAGATGCAATCATGGGGATTATCGTACATCGATACTGGCACAGCAACAGGGCGCGCGCGACGTCGTACATAATCGTTAAGATTACCGTACACACGTAAATGGATATCGTCGCATAGTTTATTTGTGGGGACATTTCTTTCCTCTTTAAATTCGTAATTACGTGGTCCTGTCGCCTTAATTGCCTATTAGTGATAATAAAGTAGAACGCTTGTTCTATAATGGAGAGTTACGTGTATATGGGGCCCTACGAGCACCTTTGAAAAAATAGGCGATTACAATTAAGGTCACCACGAAGCAAAATTAGATGATTCAGAAACTAATTCGATTGGTTTCAGATCCAGCAATTACTTAGGTTTGGTAAATGAGCAGCTTTTAGAAACCTCTTTGAAACTGGCGTTGGTTTTTAGTAGAGCACATATCGCTGAAAGGTTTCTATAGTTAGATATAGATTGTAGTTTGATGTATGTTCTATGTCCAGTTCTGTACAGCACATCAGAGCACTATTTCGTAGTATAGATATTTTAGATGAATTCTAGAAGCTTTTAATTTATGTGTGAGTGTAAATTTTTCACACCTTTTAGTTTTTTTTTTACTTGTAAAAGAGTTTGAGGCCAGTTATTTACGTTTTCAAATCTATTCCCCTTTATTTTTTTTATTAAACAAAGACGCATGTTTTTTTTTCTTCTTAATATCTACGTATCTTTCTTATCATATGTTTTTATCTTCTGTATCTTCGTTAACTGTGGTATCGGCTCTGCTTGAGGCTACAGTAAATTACCGTCCTTAGGGGCTGTTATGTCATGGTGTTTCATTAGGGTTATCGACTTCTAGTGTATCTGTACACAAGGAGAAGCTTAGGTTAACATTATCTTCACTCTCTGCAAATTTCATGTCTGTTATCTTTATCTTTATTGACTGAAGTTCACCGTCACTTCTCTCGCTTCTCGTATCTTTACTGTTTTACTTTTAATATCTTTATTATCATGATCTATTAATGATGTCTTTATTGTTAGTATTCATCAGTAGTTTAAGGGGATCACATTGTTATTTTTATTACGTATTTACGTCTTATATTGTCCTCTTTACTACCACCCTTATTACTACACCCCATCCACCATCTTCACTTCCCATTTCCTTACCATTTCCATAACCACCATCGTCATTTTCCCCTACCATTAACCATCACGAGCTCCCATTATCCCCCTTTATCCCATTGCTTCCTATTATCTCCTTCGTCCCATTCCCTCCCTATTCCTAAGACGCAATGATCCCCATTACCCAATGGGATTGGCTGGGAATGGAGGTCGCGGGGTCGCGTCTCCCTTTTCAAAAAGGGGGGGGGATCCCGCTGCCTCTCCCTTTCAAAGGGTGATCAGGGCGGGCCAGGGCAAGTGCCTCTGACAGGACCACGCCCCCCCCTTCCCTTCCCTTCCCTCTCCTCCCCCTTTCCCTCCCCCTCTCTCCTCCCCCTTTCCCTCCCCCTCTCCCCTCCCCTCCCTGGGGGGGTGGGGGAGGGGGGGGCTTCGAAGCCTTGGCGTAAATTGATACTCGAACACTCGAAGCGCCGCTGCCCCCCCCTCCCCCCCCTCCCCCCATACGGGGAAAGCAGGAGGGGTGTGGTGGGGGGGTGAGAGATGGGGGGGAGGGGGAGGTGATGGGGGGGTGAGGGGGGGAGGTTAGCGGGAGGGTTAGGTTAGGTTAGGTTTACTGACGTGCAAAAGGGTTGTGGGGGGGGGATTGGTTGATTGAGGGGGGGAAAGTAATTGGTAGTTAACACGAAGCGCTTCGAAGACCAGCAACCCCCCCTCCCCCCTCCCCCTCCCCCGTTTCCCGCGTCAGCGAGGTAGTGCTAGGAAACAGACGAAGAAAGACCCATCCATTATCATTATCATTAGTTATCATACATCAACCAAAATTCTCTGAAACATTTTCCTTCGTCTCTGCCCAAGGCTCGTGTACCGACCGTCGTTGTACCCTTCCGTCTGTACCTTCATCTCACACTATCATATTATACTGTTGACGAATTCCCGTCCAGGTATTGGCCATCGGCAAACGCTGTGGACCATTCCTGGGCTCCGTGTTTGGACGAATTATCGATTCTGGTTAATCTGGTAAGGAGCTCCCTCTTGATGACGTAGCGAGATGAGGATTGGTCCGTAAGTAGAGACGCTCCCCTGATTGGTTATTTGGGATGTGACATCATCACGAATAGCGGCTGATGCTCCGACGTCACGATTTGTTTTGATCGTATGTGTGTGTGTGTCTGTTCGGCTTGATTGAGAGTATAAAATTTCTTGACTCAGCACTTAAGTTTATCCGTGGAATAAATTGAAACTTTGCAGATAAGTTTTCTAAATAATAGAAATGTGCGTGTGATATTTTTTCAGCCGTAAATGAAATTGTATAATAATTATCACAAGTTGAATTGTCATATCTTCTTACCCTTTGCATTACAAGGTCAGATGCCTATTTTATACGATGAATTTTTTTTAAGAATTTTGCATGGATTAAAGTGAAACTTTGTGTATGTATTGTATATATGTTCGAGAACTCAGTGTGAAAATGTGGTGGTTGGGGATAAATTTGTATCGAAATTATAGAGTGTTGAACATGAGATGTACTTCCGGGTTACATATTGCCACAAGGGAACAAATTACACGCATGCTTCTAGACTGATCACATTAGTGCTGCAGTTAAAGTAATTCCGTTTTATGCTGCAAATAAAGGAATTCCATTTTATGCTGCTATTAAAGTAATTCCGATTTATGCTGCTATTATAGTAATTCCGTTTTAATCATTCTTTTTCATACAGTTTAGTTTAGTTAATTTTTGATATAATTTTTGAGTTTCATGAAGATAGCAAAGCCAAGTAAATGAAAAGGTTTCAGACGTGTCTCGTAGCACTTAAACAGATGTGGTATTTGGGCAAAGGAAGAAAATAATAAAGATATTCATTATGAGACGAATTAATATTCAGCGAGATCATATCAGCCGGAACATTGCTGGTGATTTATATAACAAATTCGCTGCCTTAGATTTAACTGCGAATGTGAATAGAAATGTTGATTACCTGTCAAAGACATTAAAGCGTCATGGAAAGTCTCTTAAGTCTCTCTCTCTCTCTCTCTCTCTCTCTCTCTCTCTCTCTCTCTCTCTCTCTCTCTCTCTCTCTCTCTCAGGAAAAAAAAAGATAAAGCTTCACGGGACAGAAACCTTTCTATGGGGTGGCAGGTGGTCAGCTGTAACATCACCTTGCTTTTGCTCGTCTGGTGAAAAAAAAAAAAAGAAATAAATGAAGAGAAATAAATCTTAAGTGTCCCCTAAATTCATATATATATATATATATATATATATATATATATATATATATATATATATATATATATATATATATATATATATTTCCCCTATAGGAGCTGAAATTTATATGATTTTCCTTATAGATACCAATTTTGTAAGGTAAGTTCAGTAGGTGATAATTACATTATTTGGTCGTAGAGGAAAATGGGATTTCGTAAATTATTTGATTTCCCTTATGGGTAGAAAGAAATTGATATCTACCCACTTCTTGTCCATATTCTTGCGTTTCTGTAATGGTATGTAGCCCACCCACCTTCCTCTCTGTCTTCCTTTAAGAAATATGAATGGTATTAGCTCCTGTGCAGTTGGTATTATTATTATTATTATTATTATTATTATTAATATTATTATCATTATTATTATTACTACTACTACTACTACTACTACTACTACTTCTACCCTCTGGAGTAAATTATTATCTTTATTATTATTATTATTATTATTATTATTATTATTGGTTAGGTTTAAGATAATGGTAAATGAAAGCATGAGACTGGCGTGGTGCAATGTGGCTTTAGGAGTGCTGAAGGCTGTGTA
>NC_092266.1:31088256-31115756 GCF_036320965.1 Panulirus ornatus
TCCTCACTCATTTCCAGCAACACTGGATGAAGAAGAGCTTGTGTTCCTCATCATTCCAGCAACACTTGATGAGGAAAGGCTTGTGTGCCTCAATAACTCCCGGCAACACAGGATGAGACACGCCTCGTATTCCGCAACACTCGGCAAGCCATTACATAATGGGAGATGTGTTTCATGTGCCATAAAGTTTGTAGTTTTCCTTCGCCTCTGACACACCTTCGTTGCAGAACCTCAGGAATTAAACTCATTTCCCTGAGTGCACCATCATTATTTTTCATGTGGGTCTTTGCATTTTTATTTTTTAGTCTTCGTTTTCGTATTCGCTGTTAGCAGATGTGTTGGTTCACTGAGCTAACTTGATTTTCCTGTCTTTCTTGGGGTGTAAAAGTATTTGTGTTTGTTTATCTTGAAGGTCAGTAACATACCCCTCTGAGAATTTTTATTTCTGTCTATCTATCTATCCATTATATCTATATGTCTGTCTATCTATCAATCCATCTACCTATTTATCTATATATTCATATCAGTTTATTCATACAAAGAAAATTTATGTTCGATGAGTTGTGAGTCTCTCTCTCTCTCTCTCTCTCTCTCTCTCTCTCTCTCTCTCTCTCTCTCTCTCTCTCCACCTGAATGGGACCAGTCCTAAAAGCAAGCGGGACTGGGGAGTTCACGGGTCCTTAACGCTGATTGGAGGAGGGATATCCCAAAGTGGGACGTGGGAGCTAAGGCGATAGTGTTGGGGGGGGGGTGGAAGGGGTAGAAGGGGGGAGTGTTCGGGGGTTATAATTGAAGAGGCCGAGAAAAAAATTGGATAAAGGAGGATTTCCCCCTCCGAATGGGGTGGGGGTGGTGGGGGGGGACACAGTGTATACCTGGGGAGGGACATCAAATATGGTGAAATAAATGCCTCACTGGCAACTAAACTATGAGCTGCCAAATGTAGCAATACACAAAGAATATCTCATTATTTACGACTTTATATTTATTCAAGGTTCCGGATATAGTCATTTTTGTATCCAATATTCGCTCCGGGGTGTATGGAACCAAGTGGTGGTGGTTTACAAAACCATCAGGGGAATTTGAAAACAAGCTAGAGATATAGAAACGTACACGAGAATTTAGAAAAATCACCAGTGACGTATCCTTATCCTGATTAGCCTTACTTTATATCTAAACCTTGAACTGCCATTCGTCAAAAGGTTTTAAAGTCTTTAACTAACTTCCGGAAGCCTCTTAACGCACATTTTTTTTTTAAAGTTGAATAACCTTTTGTTTACATCTGGAGCAAGGTGGCGGGAAGGGGCGGTTTCCCGCCAAAACACAAACAGCTGATGTTTACCAAGAAGAGTATCTCACACCCAAAACCTGCCACCGAGACGAGACGTTTTCGTGCTTAATGCTTGCGAGTGAGTGAATTTTTTTTTTGTATTATTTCCCGTCAGTGCAAATGCGAATGCACACGAGTCCAATTTCCCTCCAAAACAAAGTCCAAATGTTAAGGTGTATATTTCCCGGCAGAGCCAACGGCACTGGTAAGAAAAGCCATTTCGCGCCAAAAAGGGAAGCGCGCGAGCGAACGAGAGGGCAATTTGGTGCCGAAACAAATGGTCGTGTGAGCGGAGAGCAATCCCGCGCCAGTGCTGTTGAGGACGAGATTTTGCTGCCTATCTTTAGCCTTTATGCTTAAGTCTAAAAAGTTCCCTTCCGACGTAGGAGTGAGTGGATGCCTTTAAGCATGTGTGAATGCCTGGCACTGTAGCTGAAGTTATCGTACCTCTGGTGGTGTTAACGTCATCGTACCAGATAAATTTTAGTGTTGTACGTCTGCCAATTGAAATAGCCCAACTGATTTTTCACCACTAGAATCGTTTCACATGGGTTTGTTCTTCCTGGAAAAACAACAACAAATGATGGAAGTGTTTATCCTAGAGGAAACATCAAGTATCTACTGGTCGGGATGGAGTGGCTGTGATTTAAGACCATATCTAGGTAAAGAAAATGATTTTATTGGATGGTTTACAACGATTAGAATGAATTGGTTCATTGTGAATGAGATTGGAGGTTCCACAAGGCTCTGTCTTGGATCCATGGATGTTAACTTGCGTAACTTGGATGTTAACTTTCGTAACATACATTATAACTTTCCCAGTCTTATGTGACAACATTATTAGCCTTATTTTACAACTTCCGTAGCCGTATCTCATTATTCTTAGCCTTATGTCTCAACATTCCTAGCCTTATTTTACAGCTGTCCTCATCATAACATTCCTAGCCATATGTTACAAGATTCCTAGCCCAATGTTACAACATTCCTAGCCTTATGTTACAACATTCCTAGCCTTATGTTACAACATTCCTAGCCTTATGTTACAACATTCCTAGCCTTATGTTACAACATTCCTAGCTCAGCTGACGGGTGTAGGAGACTGCGGGCTTATCACGTGATCTCAAGCCAGTCTCCCCCTCTGTGGATGGTGGCAATTAAGATAGTTATCTGCCTTTGTTCCGACGTTATGGAGCAAGTACAGTAATCGTGAGGTGGCGCGTACGATATTTGTGTCTTCCTTTGGGAGGGGCGTACGATATTTGTGTCTTCCTTTGGGAGGGGCGTACGATATTTGTGTCTTCCTTTGGGAGGGGCGTACGATATTTTGTCCTTCTTTGGGAGGGGGCGCAGGCGTCGTCGCACAAGCACCGTGGTTTATAAAGACATTTGGTACGATGATTCTACGTGTGTGTGTGTGTGTGTGTGTGTCACTCCATAGGATCATCTGCCTCGCAAAGCTAAGCGTGCGATACTCTCGTCTGGAGTGGAGTGGCCGGGCGTACGATGTTTCAGTGTGGTGGTCATTGCATTTCTGGTGTGGAGTGGTGATGTTTTTTGGGAGGGCATCATATATTCTCTTTAGTGAGTAGGACGGAAGGTAAGATACGAGGCTTGCGATGATTAATTTCTGTTTACTTGCGTGACGTGACGCATACGATATGTATGTACGTTAATTGAGCGACTTGTGTATGATAGTCCCGTGGCGATGGGAGTGATAATTGCGCCAATCAGGAGGAGCGTTGCGTAGGATGTTTCCACTCTTGTGTGACGATGTATAAGATACATTTTTTTTGTTTTTGTTGGGGGGGGGGTGAGTATTGCGATGTATATTTTTCTTTCCATAAGACGCATGAATATTTATAGTGATGTAGGCGATAGATAAAGATATAATCTTGGACGAGGAAAAAAGAAAATATTGCTAATTGTTTTGTTAACGTAGGCGTACGATACTTTTTCCTCGGTGGAGAATGGCATACGATACTTCAGGGGAATTTGAGGTGATGCAAAATAATCATTTTACGTGTTTTTAAGAAAATCGTCTGCGATGCCTCATTCATTCTAGTTAAACAGGTACGATGTTCTTGACAGAGAGTTTGATGCTTGTGTACGATAATCTCGCCCAGCTCGTCCAACGCTATGTACGATGTGTTTTTTTTTTTCTTTCTTTCTTTTTTTCCCCGCTTCGCACACAAGTGACGCCATTCGCTCTCGCATTCCTCCGGCTTAGGGACAACGACCTTAGGTCGCAGCCAATGTATAGATGGGGGAAAGATAATGCCATACGAAGCCATGAGGAAATATAGGAAAATGAAGGTTTTTTAGTGGAGAGAGGGAGAGAGAGAGAGAGAGAGAGAGAGAGAGAGAGAGAGAGAGAGAGAGAGAGAGAGAAGGGTGAAGAGATGGGGTTAAGAGATTATATTCCCCCCATTCCAAAGCCAACCCATCCCCAACCATGACCATCACTTTGTGTATAAACGAATAGGCAAAAGACACACACACACACACACACACACACACACACACACACACACACACACACACACAGTAACAACAGAAAATGGGTTGCATTCCACCAAACTGTTTCACAACCCGTCAACATTATTTACACTTGACAAAGATTTTTGTGGAAACATGTTATGGGTGGTCATAGGTCATGACGTCAGGAAAGGTCAGACCAGGTGGTGACCTCTCCTTCATAAATGTCATGCCGTGGTAAACACTGCAGCGATACAGACTTGGACGGATAGATAGATAGATAGATCGGAATAGATGATCGATCGCGCCATTGTCTGTCCCCCGTATATGGACCGGCCTGATGAATTCAAGTGGGACTGGGGTGACCAACTGGGAGCTGCTGACGTCACAATGCTGCCCGGACTGTGAGAGTCGAACCCGGGGTTCCTCAAGATTACACCCCCCCCCCCCCCCCGCCCCTCCCACGTAGGACAGAGCTAGGCTTCCCGTACGTCACCACCCCCTCTCCCTCCCCCCCCCTCCCCCCTCCAAATACTCGAGTCATCCTTGAGTTCTGTACACACTCAAGTCGCACTTGAGATCTCGACTGGGGTCACACTTAAGTTCCCCAGTAACATTCAACATACTCCAGGCGTATATTTTTACAGTCTCTCTCTCTCTCTCTCTCTCTCTCTCTCTCTCTCTCTCTCTCTCTCTCTCTCTCTCTCTCTCTCTCTCTCACGAGGGGGTACACGTACCAATATCCTTTTTTTTTTTTTTTCTTAACGCCATGGGGATCGAACCCTCCTCCTACTCGAGAGCTGTCGCCTTCTGTAATTGCCAGGGTAAAGAACATGTTGACGTGTGTGTGTGTGTGTGTGTGTGTGTGTGTGTGTGTGTGTGTGTGTGTGTGTGTGTGTGTGTGTGTGTGTTGACGTGTGTGTGTGTGTGTGTGTGTGTGTAGGGGTGAGGGGTTCACGGTCTTTGGTCCACTGTGGCAGGTCTGTGGTCTGGTGGTTCCCATTTCCCCTTCCCCTCCTCACCCACCTGGCAGTGGAGGAGAAATAGGATTATCATTAGTGGGGAGGTGGATCGTGGCGTTGTCTAAGTGGATGGGTGGGGGGGGGAGGGGTGGTTTCTTCTTTTTCCCCTCCCCCGGTGGCTGAGGTGGAGATGGTCGATGGTGGAGTTGATGAGGGGGAGGGGGAGTTGATGGTTGGGGAAGGGGAAGGAGAGAGAGTGGGGGGGGGGGAGAGGTTGGGGGGCGGGGGGGAGGGAAGGGAAGGGGAGGAAAATGGGGGAGATGGAAGGTGAGCATGGGTGATGGTGATGGTGTTGGTGATGATGGTGGTAGTGGTGTTGGTGATGATGGTGGTAGTGGTGGTGGTGATGGTGGTGGAGACAGTGGTGGTAGTGGTGGAGGATTGTTTACGAGAGACGTCACGAAGATGAAAGTTGAATCGTCTCTCTGTCTCTCCTCTTTTGTATGTCTTGTGCTTTATATGTTCATCATCATGATTTATTTTCCATATTATATATATATATATATATATATATATATATATATATATATATATATATATATATACAGTCATTCATTCGTTCCTAACCTCTCCACAAATCATTAATTGGTCGTTTGACGTCATCCACTCGGCTCCATCACACCCTTCACCTCAGAAGGATCCAACTCCTTATGAATCTCATCAAAGAAATTCACGAAGACCTCAGTGATCCTTGACGGCCTTTCCTACCTTTTTGGGGAAGTCCTTCGTGAGGTGATCATTAAGGTATATCCTGCAAAGGATGTGTTTCACCTCTTTACAAGGTTTTTACTTCTTTTTTTCCCCTCTCTTCCTCCTCCAGGAGGGAGTGGGGCAGTGGCTTATTGAATATATATTTACAGATGTATGAATTGGGTGGGAATTTTGCATTGGGAGGGCGTGTGTATGTGTGTGTGTGTGTGTGTGTGTGGGTGGGTGTGTGTGTGTGTGTGTGTGTGTGGAGGGGGACCTCTTCACTGAGTGGCTGACTCTCGCTCTCAAAAAAAAAAAATAAATATCTTGTTATGGTTAGAATCTCATGTTGGCTGGAGGTGGTGGGGTGGGGGGGGAGGGGCACTCATGGCGGCTCGAGGGGTGGGGGGGGGCGGGGGTTGTGACCTGTGGGCTTTCTAAGGGGGTATGACTCTGGCCTTTCCAGGTTTTGGAGAGATAGATAGATAGATAGAGAGATAGATAAATAGATAGATAGATAGATAGATAGATAGATAGATAGATAGAGAGAGAGAGAGAGAGAGAGAGAGAGAGAGAGAGAGAGAGAGAGAGAGAGAGAGAGAGAGAGAGAGGAATTCGTGATGCACCGACACAGTATATAAAAGATTGCTATCACAAGAAAGACTCAGGAATGAATTATTAAAATCCAAACGAGACAGTGGAACAAGTACGGAAGATGAGAAGGAATTATAAGAAAGAAACAATGTAATAAACCACTGAAACGAAATAATGAAAAGAGAAGAGTATACCCACCCACACACCCACACCCACCCACACACACGTACACACACACACACGGGCTGTGTGAGAGCTCTCGCGCCCTTTCGCACAGACCTGGTGAGACTTGGCTATTGTATCCCTTATCTGGCTACGAAGTAAAAAGAAAGACGGCCGTCAAAGGGCGTCCTAGGCATACAAAAGACCAGCATTACCGGCTCTACGAACACGCTTCGCTGAGCGCACTGATATAACAGCTGATCACCCGGGTGTAAACAGAGAACAGCTGATTAGCCGAATGTAAACAAAGAACAGCTGATCAGCCAGGTGTAAGCAGCCCGCTCTGCCTCTTTCTTTATTTCTCTTACGTGTCTTAGTGGGTCAAATACCTAATGTTGATGATTAGTTAGGCTAGAGTCGTTATTGGTTTATTTCAGGTTTACTTTGGTTTAGGTTTTAAGCCTCGTGGTGGCGTAGATAACCCTGGTTGGATGCAAGATGTTTTATGTTGTATTCTTGTATTAGTTAATGTCACGTATAGATATTTCAGAAGTTGGTAATTTGGCTCGTAGGGTTTAACTGGTTTGTTGGTTTGTCTAAAGGACACGAGGTCGACTTTACACCAGGTCGACTCTTGTAGGGTATGTTTCAAATGGCTTCAGCTGTTGAGTTTTATGAGTTTTATCAGGTCGAGTGTCCTTGCTTCGTTGAGTTTCAGTGTCCAAGTTTCACGAGGTCGAGTCTCCTAGTTTCATCAGGTCGAGTTGACAAGTTTCACCAGGTTAAGGTTCTAAGTTTCATCGGATCGAACTTCTTAAGTTTCATGAGGTTAATCTTCCAGTTTCATGAGGTTGATCTCCCAGTTTCATGAGGTCGCTTGTATTTTGCGAATTCAGAGGAACATGGCATAGATTTATTGTTTTTACTGTATTACCAATTTGTATAGAACGTTTAAAACGAGTTAGTTTATCTTTATTACATATTTTCTGTAGGTTTAAAAGTGATTTATTTTTAGTTCGGGTTGTATTTAGGTTTAAAACTGGCAGGTTTTACTTTATTACTGGTTTTACCTTTGAAGGCCTAGAGCCAGCAGGTGTTTCTATTATTACCAGTTTTCTGTACGGGTTCTTGATGGAGGAATCCACTCGCAGATCCGACAGTTCGTGTCAGTCGTTCTCGCCATGACGCGTTTTGCTAAGGATTCGCAAATCCTCTGGATTTTCTGAGATGACTTTGTTTTTGCCGCCGGCGGCGAATGCGGAAATGGCCAGGCTGTACTGAGATGGTCGAGAGAGAGAGAGAGAGAGAGAGAGAGAGAGAGAGAGAGAGAGAGAGAGAGACTCTCTCTCTCTAGACAACTCGGGGGTATCGAAGCCTGGTCTCTGATGCTTATCGTCTGGCTGCCAGAGGAGGAGGGGATTGGATGGGGGTGGGGGGCAGTATGGCCATAAGCCAGCCACGTCAAACTTTCCATCGTAATTCAGTCGGGAAAGTTATCTTGTTTATATCCAGAGAACTGGCTCCTGTCGCGCAAGAGGAGCATTTGACGCGGCCTTCATTCAACTTCTCCAAATAGAAAGTCTTTATTTATTTTTCTCAGTGGAAAACATTGGATGCTTCGTCGTGATGTTAATAGAGAAGTTGAAAGTTGGGGGTAATGTTATATATCCTTAATTGAATTAATCATCTAATTGTTGACAGCTGGGGGACATGTTATTTCCTTAGCTAGAATTAATTACCTACAGTGTTGTTAATTCATTGCAGTATATAATTTCACCTGTTAGATTTGACAGGAAGAGAACATGGTTGAATATGATTAGTGAGAACTTGTTAATCCCTTGAGCACGACGGTACGACCCCTTGAGCACAATGTTACGACACCGTGAGCACGACGGTACGACCCCTTGAGCACGACGTTACGACACCGTGAGCACGACGGTACGACCCCTTGAGCACGATGTTACGACACCGTGAGCACGACGGTACGACCTATTGAGCACGATGTTACGACACCGTGAGCACGACGGTACGACCCCTTGAGCACGATGTTACGACACCGTGAGCACGAAGGTACGACCCTTGAAATGAACGGTACTACCCTTAGTTATAATGGCTTGGCCTCATACCTGACCACCCCAAAAAGGTCAGGTGAAAAGCTAGGCCATCATGCCTGAGAGTCGTACCGTCGTGCGTAAAGGTCGTATCGTCGTGCGTAAAGGTCGTACCGTCGTGCGTAAAGGTCGTACCGTCGTGCGTAAAGGTCGTACTGTCGTGCGTAAAGGTCGTACCGTCGTGCTTATGGGCCATTCTGCCGTGCTTTAAGGACCGCACCGTCGTCCTTAGTGGTCGTGGTCAAGGGTCGCGCCGTGTGTGCTCAAAGGGTTCATCCTGATCACATATCCCATGAAACTATTCCAAACTGCTCGTGTATTCGTTATGGTCTTGGTATATTGAGAGTGGCGCGTTTGCCTCAGGGATTTTAACGTCCCTTGTCCCTTTGCAGGTCTAAAGACGGAGTTGCCGTCGATGGACTTCGCTCTTGCAAGATTAATGCCCTCAGATGCCCTTTTTCAGCCTCTGCACCTCCCTCTACAGATCCTGCTGTTTGATCTTGTACGCCTCCCAGTCACACGCACTTCTTTCTTGCATTTGTGATCAGTTGAAACAGGAGCAATTTGGTTGAGCTCCGGGGTCTGTCACCTCTCTACTATTATCATTTTTATAATCCATACTCGGAGGAACCTTCAAAACCGTAATCTTTCCTTTCTTTCCTCAGATTTTCAACACCCAAGGCCAATCCAATCTAGCCAAGACTCGGAAAAATCCTCAAACAAACCCTTTTTACAAAATGATTTTCAAAACCATTCCTTCCAGTCAGCACTCCCCAAAAACTGTCGAACGTACCCCATTCCCTCCAGTCATACAGTCGATAAAGACAGTCATCGTTCTGCCTCCAGTCACAGAGCACTTCACCCACCTTAAATAGATTGGAGTGGTGAACCAATAGATAGATCGGCAACTGTAATCAATGTCACTGTAATGTCAACACAGGTAGTGCACAAGTCCTCGTAGACGCATCTTTACCTGGAAGTTACATGATTAATAACGAGGTTTCTTTTTCTTAGGGAAACTCAGGTAAGAAGGTGTTTGAGCTATTCCTCAGTTTACTTTTAAACAGGACTCCTGCTTAAAGACACAGATAAGGAAGTGTTTCAGTATGACTTCATATATCTTTAAAGGGCGTAACCTTCTGGTTAAATGTCAGACCCACGTCATATGAAAACTTCACGATGCACAAGGATAGAACGCCGTAGATTTTCTCTTCTCAGCAAAGGTTAGCTGTATTGATTCCAAGGTAGATTCCCGTTCTCTCAGACTCGGAAGGAAGGAGATTCTGTTATTGGGTCTAGGTCATCCAGATGCTGCTGTTAAGCTGGGGTTGATAAAGGTACTGTTGAACTCCTGTTGTCTATCGGTTCTGTTGTTTTTGTCTGTTGTTTTCATGTTTGTTCGTGAGTCTGTCTGTTCTTCGTCTGTCTGTTGTTTTCATCTGTTTGTTGTGACTCAGTCTGTTCTTTGGCTTCCTGTTGTTTGGCTGTGTATTGAGCCTTCGTTTTGCATTGTTAGGGGACCTACCCAGTGGACGCTCTCACCAACCCAGTACCGCTTCGTACCGTCCGGTACCATCATGGGGCCTCCTTGTACCATAGTGTACCATCCTGTGTCTCCGGGCCCCACTGCCGACAAGAGACATACCAACGTCGTTGTCTGGGATTTACACACCCGGTCCTGAATCATTTGTTTCCCAAACGTTGGAAAGGGAAGGACATATATATTTTGACCTCAGGTAAAGGATCTGTGACCATGTATATAGTAGATGAGGGATGTATATATCCCTGTTCTCTTGTCTCCCTGATCGTTTGAAGGGGGGTAAGAAGGGTTGTCTACTGACCCCTAATTGGAAGGTATATATGTTTTCTTACCCATCGTGGGGAGATTTGGACAAGACCTTTACGTACGTACGTTAGGTGTTAAGTACCATATTACTACACCTGTTGTCCTATGTCTTGTCTTACCTACTCCAAGTGAGGGCTGCTCCACCTCTCCAGGTGACGGGAGATCCTCGTAGGCTACCTAGCCTAGGTGAGGGACCTTAATAGTCTACCTTATCCTAGGTGCAGGGTCCCTGATAGTCTCTGTATCTTGGGTGACGTAGCGGACATTACTCACCTACTTTATGGCAGCCTGGTGTCTGCCAGGCATGCTTGTAGGAGGCTGTAGAGGCGACCAAACACGTCACCAGGACTATCCACACCTTCAGCATCACACCGCTCCTGCGAAGGAATGATTAGGATTAGTATTATATTATCATATATATATATATATATATATATATATATATATATATATATATATATATATATATATATATATATATATATATATATCTCCTAGCCTGAGAAAGGTGCCCATTTTTTTCGACCAACCCTTAGGGGTGGATGAACAGCTGGGTTGACTGTGGACACCACTCCAGCACCCAGGATTCGAACGTATACCCCTCGACCCTAGGGGTTAGGTAACCGCTCCACCACGGTGCTCCATGTGTTACTGTCATGAAGTGTCCGGTCATGTCAACCACTTGACAAGCTTTTTACTCTACTGTCGAATGTGTGACACCTCGTGACACATCACCTCTGCCCCAGATACAGTGCTAAGGGGCCTCCATAATGATAAGGGGGTCTCTCCTACTTTTAGTGGGGAGTTCCAGAGGCGCCCAGTGTAGTGGGGCCTGTCTTGAGAACTGGAAGGGTTTTGGAGTTCGTGAAGAGCAATTCGCATTGTTATTTCCCTGTGTGTTCTGTAGAGGTATGGTAGTGAAGTGTGTGTGTGTGTGTGTGTGTGTGTGTACGCAAGTTTATTGCCCTTGGAAACCACTCCTCCAGGTTGAGGAAGGGTTCGAACCACCATGAGGACGAGACGATGCCGAATGGTAATACAGTATATAGCATGCGACATATCCTTACAGACACACACACACACACACACACACACACACAAACACGTGTCTGTGTCCTTAGAACATATACACAACAGCAGCACAGTAAATAATAATATCTACACTGCCTCTCTGACTATTTTCCTTACTCGGTCCAGTTCGCGTTTGCAACGAAGTGGTTTACATAGTCAACGAAACTGGTGCCTCCGTCTGTAGGAACTTAATATGTGTTTTCCCCCGAGTGCGAGCGTACGTGTCCTACCAAAGGAACATGAAAGAGGCGAACTATCATTGGTCGTCAGCGGGAAGGATCGTGGATGTAGCGCTGCCTTGCGCGGTATTAAGATACGCGGTGTTCTTCGGGGAGGTCAAACCACCCTTCCCCCCTCATCACACACACACACACACACACACACACTGTGCGTGTATTATTTGTATACTTTTCTTACGGTTTTGATACTGGGCAGTTGATGGGTTGGACTCTAGGCCAATCAACTGCCAGGGTTCGTTAAGGCTGTTAGCACACGTTATTCATATGTCCAGAGTAATGCTCACAACACAGTACACTCACACACACACGTACATGTGGGGTCTGTTGTGTAATGCTCACAACACAGTACACTCCTCACACACACACGTACATGTGGGGTCTGTTGTGTAATGCTCACAACACAGTACACTCACACACACACGTACATGTGGGGTCTGTTGTGTCTGTCTGTGACAGCGTTGTTAAGTAATGTCAATTCCGCTCCATAATTTGCTTGTGGAATCTGGATAGGGATTATGGAACAGTTGCCATACACAGCACGGGAATTTAACGTTCATATTATCCGTAAACTGTTCACATCAATCCATAAACATGGAAATGGTGTTCTCGTAAGGTGAGACATTTTCTTAGCGACCCCAAGGACAGAAGTCAACTAAAGACGTAGTTTGAGTAAACTTAGAAAAGCCTTGAATAGCCCAGGAGTTAGGGGGGTGTCCCCCCCCCCCCCACCGTCAGCTGATCGATGATGTAAACAAAGCGACCGCGTGACGTATTCTTTGCAGGCAGATGCCACTTAGTAAATATTGCCAAGGGTTTCGCCTCCCTTTTCTCGCTTGCTATCACACACACACACACACACACACACAGGTCTACGCCCTGTAGCAGTTGACATTACTGACTCTTGAGTCAGCACGTGTCCGCCCGAACCCATTCGTTCGAATCTTGGGCGCGTCAGTCGGCCCACACCCATCCTAGGTGTTCATCCTCCCCTCGGGACTAGCCAGTTATTGGTTATCTGACATGGCTCAGGCTAGGGTGTGTGTGTGTGTGTGTGTGTGTGTGTGTGTGTGTTTGTATATATTTATATCCCCACAGAGGAGTAAAGACATAGTACATATATACAAGGTTAAGAGACGAGGCAACATGAGTGCACAACCCTCTCCCAGTAGTACACAAATAGTAACCGCTTATAGTAAACATATAAACACTTTACACAATTATTACAGTGCGAGAGTTAACTCAGTTACCACCATTTAATTCATATAGCCGGGATTACCATATTCACGATGGTCGTAATAAAGTTAGTTATGTATATATATATATATATATATATATATATATATATATATATATATATATATATATATATATATATATATATATATGTTCGTAGTTTTGTTTGTGTTTTTTCTCTCTATTAATCTTTATTGAGTTATGATGTGGTGGACGTCATCACAGACGCCACGCGTCGGTGAAGCTGTTAGACGAGCGGGTGTTGGACGTGAGAAAAATTGGACTTGTTAATTTCCACCCCCCCTCCCCCCCCTTCCTCCTCCGCCCGTTTATGACGCCCACTTAACGGGCAATTACACACCTTAAACAGGGTAATTAGGCAGTTAGAATTCCCCAGACAGTCCATTAGAAACTCTAACCAGTAATTAGGGATGGGAAATGTAATTACACTCTCATTAAAAAGCTTCGGCCTACCAGGGGTGCTGTTAGTAGTCCCCCCCCCCCCATTCCGACCCTCACACTCACTCCCACACACTTCGTCCGTCCATCTCCCATTTTCCTTTTCCCCTTATTTTTTCCCCTGCCTCGCTTATTTTCAAGGTCCCCTTTCTCGTATTTTTTCCTACTCTGTTTTCTTCTTTCCTTGTTCTGTTTTCTTTTATTTCATTGCTCCGTTCCCCTTATTTCCTTGCTCTGTTTACCTTATTTCCTTGCTCTGTTTACCTTATTTCCTTGCTCTGTTTTCCTTATTTTACGTCGTGTTCCCAAGATTTTCCCGCTGTTCTCTTTATTTCTCCGATGTGACCCTTATTCCAACACTGTTTCCCCTTATTTCCTCCATCCAGTTTTCCCTTATTTCCTCCATCCAGTTTCCCCTTATTTCCTCCATCCAGTTTCCCCTTATTTCCTCCATCCAGTTTCCCCTTATTTCCTCCATCCAGTTTCCCTTATTTCCTCCATCCAGTTTTCCCTTATTTCCTCCATCCAGTTTCCCCTTATTTCCTCCATCCAGTTTTCCCTTATTTCCTCCATCCAGTTTTCCCTTATTTCCTCCATCCAGTTTTCCCTTATTTCCTCCATCCAGTTTCCCCTTATTTCCTCCATCCAATTTCCCCTTATTTCCTCCATCCAGTTTTCCCTTATTTCCTCCATCCAGTTTCCCCTTATTTCCTCCATCCAGTTTCCTCTTATTTCCTCCATCCAGTTTCCCCTTATTTCCTCCATCCAGTTTCCCCTTATTTCCTCCATCCAGTTTTCCCTTATTTCCTCCATCCAGTTTCCCCTTATTTCCTCCATCCAGTTTTCCCTTATTTCCTCCATCCAGTTTCCCCTTATTTCCTCCATCCAGTTTCCCCTTATTTCCTCCAATTCTAGTATCAATTCTTCTCCTGTTTAATCGTGTTTGTTTCAGTATCCTTCAGTTTTGTCCCAGTGTAAGCCCCATAACCCCTTCTTCCCAACCCCCAAGTTCTTCTTAGAATAACATTCATGGAGGCAGATGTTTGTTCTTTGTTCTTCTATCGATTTAAGAAGGTACGAGATGAAGGTTATATGCTTTCAATATGAGATGTGATTACTGCACGAAAGTGCACTTGGGAAGTTATGTTTCATTTCCCCGTGGACTCAGAGGGCTATATATATATATATATATATATATATATATATATATATATATATATATATATATATATATATATATATATGTATGTATGTACGTATATTTGAATACGTTGCTGTCATAAACCTTGGCAGTAGGTAATAAAAAAGAAATTCTCTGGCACTCAGTGGCACCGTGACTTATTTTGCCGTGCACGTCCTATGTTGCCGTGAGTGCCACTTGCCCGCTACAAATGTACTCCCATGGCCACACGGCCGATCAATTCCCGAGCCGTGTTCTCCATAAGCTTGCCGTGTTCCCTTCACATTGCCCGGCCCGAACTGGCTGGAGAGGGAGGGATTTTGCTGTCCCTCCCTCCCTCCCTCACTCCCTCTGCGGGTAGGCCACGTACATGGAGCTATCCCACGTATAGCGGGGACTGTCCCCACGTACACCGAGCATAGCTGCTACGTGGGAGAGTGGAACTTTAAACTTAGATGATTTGATTCTCCTCGTCTCCCTTCATCTTGCCTTTGCTTTGAAACAGTTCTTTTTTTTTATATAGTGATGTTGTATCGCTCGTGTGTGTGTGTGTGTGTGTGTGTGTGTGTGTGTCTAGGCTTTGCTTGTTTGCTTGTGTAAGTGGGTTGGTTGCTTGCTTGCGGGATCTGGGAGGAAAAGCCGAAGGAATATGTAGCGATAGTGTTCCAAAGACGAGCGGTCTTGAGTATATATATATATATATATATATATATATATATATATATATATATATATATATATATATATATGTGTGTGTGTGTGTGTGTGTGTGTGTGTGTGTTTGCAAATGACAAGAAAGCTATAAAGATGATAATGATTCATGGACAGTGTGTGGATATGGTCCTTAAGCGCCCTTGAGCATAGCTTTACGAGTTTCTCCTGTGATTGCCTGGCCAAGCCATCTTATCCAGAGGGTCGTACCGTCGTGCTCAAGGGTCGTACCGTCGTCGTGTTCAAGGCTCGTACCGTCGTGCTCAAGGGTCGTACCGTCATGCTCATAGGTCGTACCATCGTCGTGTTCAAGGGTCGTACCGTCATGCTCAAGGGTCGTACCGTCGTGCTCAAGGGTCGTACCGTCGTCGTGTTCAAGGATCGTACCGTCATGCTCAAGGGTCGTACCGTCATGCTCATGGGTCGTACCATCGTCGTGTTCAAGGGTCGTACCGTCATGCTCAAGGGTCGTACCGTCGTACTCAAGGGTCGTACCGTCGTGCTCAAGGGTCGTACCGTCGTGTTCAAGGGTCGTACCGTCGTGCTCAAGGGTCGTACCGTCGTGCTCAAGGGTCGTACCGTGTCAGTTCGTGTCATCACAAGGCTCGAAAACGAATTAATGTTTGACGTGCGTTTGATATGCTGATTCATGACGTGGGTTGGAAATATGCAAGGACTATGTAATTGACGTGGGCATGATATAGTTTGATCACGTTTCATATTGTAGCGAGAACCTCGGAGACCAAGTTAATGAATAGATCTTACCATTCTTTATCTATCTATCTATTTGTCTATCTATCTATCTGTCTATCTGTCTATCTATCTACCTATCCATCTATTTATCTGTCTGTCTATCTATGTATTTATCTCTCTATCTATCTGTCTATGTCTATCTATTTTTGTACTTATTTTATTATCTGTATCTATCACTCTGTCTGTCTATATAACTATCTATTTATCTATCTCCCTATCTATCTAGGTGGTGTTTAAGCGTGGGTTTTCGGGGGAGGGGGGGGGGGTGGGGTCGTTTAGTGCCTGTTATGTCCTTATTGTGTGTACTTGTTTGTTGGGTCACTGTCTTATTTATGGAGAAGTAGAAAACGAGGAGGATTTTGTGTTAACTCACTGGGGAAACTCAGAGACAAACTCCAAATTGGACCTGATACGTACTTGATCAAATTCATCTGGTGTTAAAGTACAGCAGTGAAGGTGGGAATCTTGATATAAATGGTATTTATCAGCGAATAAACTGCAGGGAATCTGTGCTTGAGAGAGGGACTTGGGAGTGGAGCGCCATGTTCCCTCACCTGTGGCCAGAGTCCCACATTAGGGAGAAGAGTTAAGGAGACCAAGTGTCTGCTGGCTAATATCAGAATAGCATTCTAGTATGTGGGTAATGATATATCTAGCACACATCCTAGGTGTGGCCACAACTAGAATCTGCTTCTCAGCTTTGGTCACCGCTTGCTGCTACAGAAGCACAAAGAGCTGACAGAGAAGGTCCAGAGGAGGCACAACAAAGATAGGTGCCACAATGAAGAGAGATGAGTTATAGGGAAAGGCTGGAAGACTTAGACTTGACCACTTTGATGATTTTCAAACCAAATTGATGACGTAGACAGTGAACAGACAGTTAATTTCTTCGAGAGATGCAGGAATGGAACAGACAGAGGCCATAACATGAATGGAATTAAGACATTTGTTAATGAGTTGAAGTCCTTCATAATGTAAGGAAGGTGGATTAATGGATGGACATAGAGTGGAAGAGAGTGGGGTAAATGTGGAGAGGCCACACACACGCACACACACACATACACACACACTTACACCAGAACTCCCTTAACCCCCCCCCCCCTCCTCCCCCTTCAAAATAGTGAAATTCCTTTGAATTTTTTTAGTATTTGGTGAGAGGCGATAAAATTGTGTGACTGGAGCTAATTGGTTAATACCATTTCAGGTGGCTATTAAACCCATTACCAATTGACCTATTGGCCCATTACGCCTCTCCATTAACTCTGCCTTGTACTGACAAGCAGTTCGTTAGAACGAGGTCAAATATGTCCAGATTACGAGACCGAAGAAGCGTTGCTAGATATGCACCTCCCGCTCGGCTGTAAATGTCCGGCAAAAAGATCGCAAGAGTTATCGTTAGGCACATGCATCTTTCTGTGGATATATCGCCCGCCTGAATGTCGTCTGGCCCAGATATCGCCTGGGTTTTAGCCTCTTTGACACCAAATATCGCAGGGATATAACGCTATGTCATATTGCTATAGCCAGCTATATACCTGCTGACATGAGTACATACACTTGTTTGCCAAATGGCGTCCTAGCTACGTCTCTTTGTTGTTTATCAACTGACTGTTATATTTCTTTCTTGTATCTCCCCTGATGATGTGATTATGACACGAAAGTGCGCTTGGGAACTGATCACGTTTCATTTCCCAGTGGATTCGCAGAAATATATATATATATATATATATATATATATATATATATATATATATATATATATATATATATATATATATATATATATATATCACGTTCGCTCCATGATTTTCCCCTGGCTCACATTTCTGGCAGCTTTCCAGCGATTATGTTTCCAGTCCGACGTGTTTTTTCCAGTCGACTCTATTGATGCCTGGAGAGTTTTATGACTGACTCCCTTCGGTGTAGAGTTACAATAGGTACATTTAGTCGCCGCCCAGCCTCGGGTTTTTTTTTTTTATTTTTATTGTATTTTTTTTTCTGGTATTTTTGAATTGGTTTGTTTCACGTCTAATAATTTTTTGCAGTGTGTGAGTGTGTGTGTGTGTGTGTGTGTGTGTGTGTGTGTGTGTATGTCTCTTTCGTTACCGTTATGTGTTGTTGTAGAAAGAGAATATATATATATATATATATATATATATATATATATATATATATATATATATATATATATATATATATATATATATATATATATATAGGAACAAGCTTGGTATAATTGCCCTAGACCACCTACACTGCTTGCTCCTCTCTCTTGCAAACCCTCACCACACACTTTAAGAAAGCATTCTGGTCTTACACTTGCCCTCACAGCATTCCCAAGCATATTCCCCTCACCCCTGCACTGCCCTGCCTTTCTCCCCTCACCTCACCCCCTGCACTGCCTGCTTCTCTCCCCTCACCTGACCCCTGCACTGCCTGCCTCTCTCCCCTCACCTCACCCCTGCCCTCCCTGCTTCTCTCTGGGGTCAGATCAGGAGCAAAACACGAAGTAATCTTGATATTTGCCTCACCGAGGGGTAAGGATGAACGGATGGTGGCCATTGTGATGGAGTTTTGTGTCTTAGGTCCTCACGGCTTAAGAGCGAGAATTGCCCGAAGGTTAGGTGGTAATTAAGGGAATTTTTTACCTTATTATTGGGCGGTGAGAAATGCTTTCTCATTGCATCTGTGAAAGCAGCGTTGTTGGTTAAACGTGTGTGTGTGTGTGTGTGTGTGTGTGTGTGTGTGTGTGTGTGTGTGTGTAAGTTGGTTGTACGGTTGCCGTTTTCTAATTTTTAATACTCCAGTCATTTGAGTCATTTGCCGAATATCCAGTGTGGCCACATAGACGTAGTGGAACATGGCGGTCCGAGACGGCTTCCCATTTTTTATATCCAAGATGATGACTATGGTTTTCTGTTGTCTGACCTTTCCATTGGGGGTTGCCCACGATAGAGTTAACCTCGTCACGGACTATCAGACAGTTGTTATCCCAGCTCTCCCCCCCCCCCCCCCCCACACACACACAGACACATACAAACACGCACTCCTATGTTAAATAGTTTACGTTAAATCTACTCTTGAGACGCGAAAGAAGATATTTTTGCATATATACGCTTCTCCGTGGCCGGTGCGAGGCAATGTATGTTTGCTAGCTAATTAAGTCGCAAGAAAGTGCCTGGAATCTTAATTAAGTCTTTTGTATTCTTGAACTGAGAATTCAGATCTTTTAATTACACACAGAAACAAAAAAAAAAAAAAAAAAAGGAAAAAAAAGGAAAAAATTCCCGGCGAAGATTTATTGGTTCATGTGTGTTTATTCAACGCTATTATTCTTACCTTCCCTTCCTAAAAATTCCTTTTCAACCTCATTTGCATGTGGGGGGGAAAGGGACCCCTTTTTTTCCCCCTCATTGTTGATACTTGTCTTCGATAATGAGATTCTTCTTTTGGCTCAAACTCTTCCTTGATAGACCGACTTATACTTATCACTTAAGTCTTTTAAGTGATTTCGTGATTCACATCACTTCTGAGAATTTTGCGTCACCACAATACATATAATGGGATGGGCATTTGTTTTTTAAAGATTTTCGTGTAACGTTTCTCTTATTTCTCGCTGTCGTCCTGTCTTATAACCGTCGTGTGACCTCATCCTGACCGTGACCTGTCTTACGGCCGTCCTGTGACCACTGCCGACCGTGACCTCTCTTAAAACCATCGTGTGACATCTCGTCTCACTGTGACCTCGTGTGTGTGTGTGTGTGTGTGTGTGTGTGTGTGTGTGTGTGTGAGTGTGTGTGTGTGTCTGTGTATAACACTTTCAAGACTTCCATTTGCAGAGGCGTTTCTTATGAGTTATGCAACATTACACACATACACACACACACACACACACACACACACACACACACACACACACACACACACACACATCGTACGTCTGAGCAAGATGTCAAAACAAGACATAACAGTAAACTTAGCTAACATGAAGGCTGCTGTGTGTGCTGGGGGAGAGCTAGGCAAACACGCCCGTTCCTCTAGCAGCTAGGCAAATATATATAGTCAGACTAGAGAGGCCCTGGACCTTATCAATGATAAAGAGAGGGAAAAAATGTATATATATGCATATATATATCTTGGTTATTTAGGTTTAAGAATTCTAAATTCTGGAAGCATGTTTTGGGTGGATGTGGATTATGTGGTATGTTGATACGAATGGGTATTTTTTTGTTTTAATTAGAATGTTTATCTCAATGTAATTCTTAGTGTGTTTATATGAGTATATTTAGTGTTTCCTTTAATTGTATGTATGTTATTGTATGTTTAATAGATGGTACTTTATAGTTTGTTATAGGAATAGATTTTTTCAAAGTTGCGCGACATGTTTTGAAGTGCGATGTTTTGGGCCTTCATACTCGAGGGGTAAAGTTGTCGTACTCCAGTGGTTATCAAGTTATCGTACTCGAAGGATAGGTGATTAAGTGGTCATATCAAAAGGTCTCAGCCGCCACTCCCAAGGCATTGTTCAGATATCGAACGAGAGAGAGAGAGAGAGAGAGAGAGAGAGAGAGAGAGAGAGAGAGAGAGAGAGAGAGAGAGAGAGAGAGACATAGAGAGAGTTTTATGGCAAGAAAACTTTTTCTTTTCTTTAAACCTCCTCTGAGCTTCGTTTTCCTCCACTGTTCATGTCGACTCGCAGGTTTCGTGGAGACAGTGCCTGGGAAGGTCTGAACTACCTCTCTCTCTCTCTCTCTCTCTCTCTCTCTCTCTCTCTCTCTCTCTCTCTCTCTCTCTCTCTCTCTCTCTCTCTCTCACCGAGGGCATGTAGGGCCAAAGCCTATTCAGAATCACAGGGACATCGAACGCTTCGGCTGCGTTGTTTTGGCATTCCTCGATTACTTTTTTTTCCCCCCAGGGATTTACACCAGGTTCGATACCCTCCCGTAAGTAAGCGAGGCTGCGTAAGAAATCTTCGATGTATATCAACTGACTGTTATATTTCTTTCTTGTGTCTCCCCTGATGATGTGATTATTACACGAAAGTGCACTTGGGAATTTATCGTGTTTCATTTTCCCCGTAGACTCATAGGAATATATATATATATATATATATATATATATATATATATATATATATATATATATATATACACACACACACACACACACACTGGGAGAACATTTTCCAAGCTTTTCCGAGCCAAAGATCCATAGAATACCTTGGAAGGATCCTCGTATTGTTCTTGTTCTAGTGTACAACTTAACGTTGACAGCAAAGGAAATCTTTGGTCAATAACGGGTAAGTTTCCGCGCCTCTGAGGAGCCTGGGAGGAGCAGGTATGGCCAAACTAGGAGCAGGGAAGACGTAGAAAATGAAACGGGACACGCGAAAACCGGACAGAAGAATTTCTGGAAATCGTCGGAAAAGCGATAATAACTAATTCAACATTTAACTGAATAACTTTATAACAACCAGACCCAGAGTAGAAGACTGTTAATATTCATTCCAGTCAGTTACTCATAGATCAGCTTTTATGAACATAAATAAACGATACCGAAATTTAGAAGTATATATCACAGCTACGCGTGAGTGTAAATAATAAACAATGGTAGACTCGTTCCTCTACGGCCGGAGAGGATATCAGTGTCACAAAATGTCGGACGGTTCGTATTTCTTCCTCCTCTCTCTCTCTCTCTCTCCACCTCTCCACGCACCGTCGTCAGAGCTGAGAGGGTCGGGAACATAACTACACCAGGCGAGCATCCATCCACGAGTTATGGCGTGAGTTAGAAACGTGCTGGAAACCTCAACGAGCGGTTGTAAAAAACTGAGGAAGCGTCGTACACGGGTTGCGTGTCTGAGGCCCGCTGGCTAGCCATGCCAGGTTTATATGGCCTCTCGCAACATCGAGAAAGGAAAGTTAAATCACCTCGTTGAAGGACAGGTCAGGTGAAACTAGGTTACGCGGCTAGGGTTAAGTTAGGTTCATAAGGTTAGGTTAAGTTAGACGATAGGGTTAAGTTAGGCTATAGGATAAAGTTGTAAAAATAACGTCCTTAAAAAAGATCGTATCAAATAATGCCACTACCTTTCACGGTGATAGTGAGGTTAAATGATAAACTGCCTTGTGAACACACACACACACACACACACACACACACACACACGGTAAGTTTCACAAAATAATGTCTTGAGCTTACCTCATTCCTCTTTTTTATATATAGACCTATAATCACCTATCATTCGCCATACATTCTGGCGCACGTAAGCACCTTTTCCCTATAATTACATGTAATTAGCATACACATTTTGGTGCTTAAGTCATCTTTATCTCCGTTTCCCATGATACGCCTATGATCAAAACTCAAACACAGAATGTATGATAATCTATGATAATGATAATGTAATGATTATAATTTCAATATCATTCTAAACGTACGTTTGAAAATATATGAATATTTCAGTTATGTTATAGGATTCACACTGCGCATATATATATATATATATATATATATATATATATATATATATATATATATATATATATATATATATATATATATATATATCCTGATAGCACCATTAGAAATAGGCTTCATAATAGGCATAATTAATCTTTCCAATGGGGTCATTAATATGCCTCGCATCTCAGACTATGAGCCATTTTCATTAGGTTACGAAAGTGAGTTATGGTCGAAATTCTGCGCCTAGTCATACTGATTTCCGTCCATATACACACCTCCTTCCTGCCACCTCCGTTGTATTGTCCCTTCCTATCCTTCGCCGGTCCCGTCCGCTGCATTACCCATCCTGGTCCCTATCCATTATCGTCTTCAGTTCCTATCTATGTCGGTCCCTATCCACTCTATACACTCCCTGTCTGTGACTATCCCCAGTCCGTAGCCGCTTCTATCCTCCCCCCTCCACCCATTGCCTATCCATCTCTGGGCTCAGCCTTAGCGCGGCTCTTATTCACTTACTATCCTTAAACCATATTTCCCCTCGTAATTAATCCCGCTTATCTATTCCTATCCTTGTTCTGTCCCCGTTATCCGCCATCACTATCTCTTACTGTCCCTAACCCTTATCTAACCTCATCTGCAATACCTGTTTCTTTCCCCCCTCTATCCTTCGTTCTTATACACCCCTATCCTGGGCACCTATCCTGCAACTATCCTCTTAATTTTAGCCCTACTGGCCTGACCAGGCTTATCCAATAGCTGTACACAAGACGTTTTAACATCAACATTCATTTGCATAATTTTGTAAGTCAATCCTTGTTCAAAAGACTTCAAGTACATTATTAAAACTCTTAAGGTCGTCGGCAACACAATAACCGGGTTAGCTTTTCGCCTCCGTCGACGTTGCGTATTCTCATACTCACGTAAGCACATAAGTCCTTTTTGCGTGGGAGAGTTTGTCCTTGGTAAATACAACGTTAATATCAGTAAGTGTTTTAATGTACTCGTGAGAAATTTGGATCGTAAATGTAAATGTAGATACGAACAGTTGGGGAAAACATGGAGGGAGTGGAGGAGGGTAGGGGGGGTCTTAGAAAAATATAATAATGTACTGTTATAATTTATATGAAATATTGTAGTAAATATCTTGTGGCGTTGTCACAGTTTCTAGTTCTGCTAGAATTATGGTAAGGGAAGAATATATCATATACGCTCGAAACGAAAGAAGGAAATGTGTGCTCATAATATGTGACGGGGATTAAACAGTTTCTTCTGTCAAGAGTTAAAAAATAAACTGTTGTTTGAGGAGGAGGAAGAGGAGGAGGAGGAGTAGGAGGAGGAGGAGTAGGAGGAGGAGGAGTAGGAGGAGGAGGAGGAGGAGTAGGAGGAGGAGGAGGAGGAGGAGGAGGGGGTACTTAGCTATTCTTCCTCTTATGATTACATTTCTCGTAATATGTACCATTGAGATACGTCTGCTTACTCTGAGCTTCTCCCTCGTTTGCATTACATTTGTGTAAATTTAATTTTTTTTTCTCTGCCTCGAATGTTTAAAACAGACTCCGGGTTTTTTTTTTATATAGACTTATTTGTCTTTTTAGTTTATATATATATATATATTTTTTTTTCTTTGTCTTCATCGTTTTCTATGTGTATGTTTGTCTCTTATCAACAGTCGCTCTCTCTCTCTCTCTCTCTCTCTCTCTCTCTCTCTCTCTCTCTCTCTCTCTCTCTCTCTCTCTCTCTCTCTCTCTCTCTCTCTCTCTCTCTCTCTTATCTCTTCTCAGTGTATTCCGTTTTCTTTTTCGTCTCTTCCTTTGCATTGTAGAATCGTATTTCACCTTTATAAAGTCTCAACTGTCTTTTGAATTTCACCGTTTTTCTATAAAGTATTTCAGGTTGGGTTTTTAGGTGGATTACTTGTATCCAAACTCTTTTCAAATTATTTTTCTTATTTCTAATTACATTCTTTGGTCCGTGTTATCTACCCGACATGTCATCAGTTTGAAATTATTTACATCAAAATCTACATGGAATTGTGCTCTTGGGATCTCCTTCTCCACTTCGTTCCCTCCCCTTCCTTTATCCCCAATTATTCTTTCTCTCTCTCTTTTCTCTCTTTCGAATGGATGGAGTCGTCTCGAACCTGCATTCGAATCTGTCGAAATTTCCTCCGTTTCTTGGATTCCAGTTGGCCCTTCCATGCCCCCCCCCCGCCCTGTTAAGCCAGCCAGGGGCTGGAACTCCCGAATGTTACGAGGCTGGGAATTGTATCATTTCTCGAGGTGGGTTCGCCCACGTGTACGTCAGTCTGTCTTAAGGTGAGTAGGTGGGAATGCCTTACGTTTGTGGGGCCGCGGGCGTTTTAGTAAACGTCCTATGTGGCTACCCAAGCCTTTTTAAAAGCTCCCCAGCTGACGTACCTGAGGGTAAAAGGCATGCGTTGTTCGGGGGTACACAGTTGTTGGCTTCTGAGAGCCGGAGTGTTTGGCCCTTAATGCATCTTTGGTGGGAAATGGCTGGTTTACCTTCGTCCTCCATCATAGTCCTGGCTATTTCATGGCGCGCCCCGGCGAGTTTTACGCGCCAGATAGATGTTTTTCCCTTAGCAAGTACAACGTGCATTTTTATTCCATAATGCCTTAGCTTACATTATATATATATATATATATATATATATATATATATATATATATATATATATATATATATATATGTTTATGTGTCTGTGTGTGTGTGTGTGTGTGTGTGTGTGTGTGTGTGTGTGTATAGGCGTATAGTATATTATATTTAGAAAGAATATTTCGCCCAACGAGTATTCTTCGATAAGAATGCATTAGGGAATCTTTGAGAAAAATGATTTAGCTCAGTACGATAAAATATACAACAATAATAGCGTGTTCCAGAATATTTCTGTGAGCGCTAGTTTGTATTGCGTTACTTAGTAAGATCATATTCAAGCGAATAATGAGAATTGTGTAAGGATAATGACGGCAATTAATCAAATACCTTATATCTGTTTTTCCGAAATCATTTGCATTACGAAAAATAGATTGATTACACCCTTAGTAGTGTATATTAAACGAGCGTTTAAAGTTATAATAAATGTTTCATTTCGGTTCCATAAAATCTGGTTTTGTTTCCGCGTTTTGATCTAATTGTTTCAAGAATAGAATCTCACGGGATGAACCTGGTGATGATGGTTCCTCTTTTACGGCCTGGGAAAACCTCGTCGCATTTTCTTCCGCCGAGCTAAATCTGATGGGAACGCTTAATCCGCCTGTCCGAAATAGCCTTGCGTTCGTCCGGCCGTCCGTCCGTTCGTCCGGCCGTCCGTCCGTTCGTCCGGCAGTCATTTTTTGCCGCACGATAACTTTCCAACGAGTAGACGGATCCCTGAGCAACTTGGTGTATTGAGGTGAGACTTAGCTCAAGTTCGCTGCTGGGGAAGAAGACGGTGTTGGCCTGGAGGTTTTAAGTTAGCGTCAGAATTCGTCAGATTTTATTTTTTTCTTTCTTTAATGTCCCTTCGTAATACCTCTCTAGAACACACACACACACACACACACACACACACACACACACACACGCGCGCGCGCGCACTGTCTGCCTAACTTAGGAGAGCCAAACACAAGTATTCCCGCGGGAAACTTACTGGTGCCCGATCACTGGCTGCCAGTGGGACTTCCTGCCTTTGAATCATACATGGACGAAGTTACCGTAGATAAGGTCGGGTGAAGGGTCGCTGCTGAGGGGAGGAGTAGAGGCAAGGGCTACTACAGAGAGGTAAGGGTGAAGGGTTACTGCTACTACAGAGAGGTAAGGGTGAAGGGTTACTGCTACTACAGAGAGGTAAGGGTGAAGGGTTACTGCTACTACAGAGAGGTAAGGGTGAAGGGCTACTGCTGCTACAGGGTGTTGTAGGGTAAAGTGATGACACACGCACACATGCTATTTTTTCCCCATCATATTTATTTATAATTTAGACTGATGATTTGTGTAACCTGTATCTATAACTCACTCCAGATGTCCGACCTCACGTGCGCCAACGAGCAATTTGCCTCGACGTCTCCATCACGGGTAAACACGAACCATACCCGTTGCGCGGGGGCAGGTGACCCCTCCCAAGTCATTTCCAGAGGGAAGGTGATTTTACGATATACACAATAACAAAATGGTCCCACAGTCAACTCCAAGTGTATATAGAACTGTAAATGCGTGATGAAATGAGACAGTTTTCTTTACACACACACACACACACACAAACACACACGCGCGCGCGCGCGCGCGCGCACAGATCTGACGACCATATATTATATATTCACACCTGACGCCATATAAGGATACGTTATAACAACACAGGTGGCGACATCTACCATACCGAAGTGGTTCCGTCTTCACGTTGTAGTGCTGCACTGTAAAAGGGGATTTTTGGTCCCTTTAAGGACGTCCACAGAATTTTAGGTTGAGGTGTGTTAGGATAAGTTAGGTCAACTAATGGTTAGGTTAGGTTAGGTCAAGTTATGGTTTGGTTAGGTTAGGTTACGTTAGGTTAGGTCAAGTTATGGTTTGGTTAGGTTAGGTTAGGTCAAGTTATGGTTTGGTTAGGTTAGGTTATTTCAAGTTATGGTTTGGTTAGGTTAGGTTAGGTCAAGTTATGGTTTGGTTGGGTTGAGGATATGTTCCCGATGATGTGTGTGTGTGTGTGTGTGTGTGTGTGTGTGTGCGCGCGACGTCCATTTTCAGCGATTCTGACCTTAATTGATATCGCAAAGCATTGCTTGTCTGTGGTGGTCGTTAACCCACATTTTACTATAATAAGAAAGTCTACGAACTAACTAATTTAACCAACGTAAAGGAATAACCCACTAAAATTAAACCAGACTTCGGTAACACAGACACATAACTCTACGGTTATGTATACCATTATTTCACTTATTCACGTTTATGGAAAACTCTACGGATGTGGCAATTCACATTTTACTAACATTTTATTTTTGTAACATTTCAAATAATACATAAATTTCAATTACCTTGATTTGTCATATATAGTATGTTATTTGTTGTGAAAAATGTTGGAAATATAGAATGTTTCAGTTTACGCTTTAGGCGGTGTTTTATGTATATATATATATATATATATATATATATATATATATATATAT
>NC_092266.1:31120756-31140756 GCF_036320965.1 Panulirus ornatus
TATTGTGTATTTAGCTGTATATTGTTTTTGTATTTCCTCAATACAGTATGTTGTAGGTGCAGTAGTTCGTATATGTAGTTAATGTCATTACCCTCATTGGGGAAGGAACGTGAAAGGTCAAGAGAGGGAGATAAGAATTGCGTGCAGGGGTGGGTGGGGAGAGGATTGCGTGCAGGGGTGGGGAGAGGATTGCGTGCAGGGGTGGGGAGAGGATTGCGTGCAGGGGTGGGAGAGGATTGCGTGCAGGGGGGTGGGGAGAGGATTGCGTGCAGGGTTGGGTGGGGAGAGGATTGCGTGCAGGGGTGGGTGGGGGAGAGGATTGCGTGCAGGGGTGGGGAGAGGATTGCGTGCAGGGGTGGGGAGAGGATTGCGTGCAGGGGTGGTGGGGAGAGGATTGCGTGCAGGGGTGGGTGGGGAGAGGATTGCGTGCAGGGGTGGGGAGAGGATGCGTGCAGGGGTGGGGAGAGGATTGCGTGCAGGGGTGGGGAGAGGATTGCATGAAATAGTATTGTATAAGGGGGTAACTTTTGCGTGCAGTGAGGTCTCCCATAGCTGAGGGCGAGGTTTGCGTGCAGCAATGGTTTGACTGCATGTGTGAACAGCTGTGTTCTTAGTTTGCGTGTAGAGGTTTGCGTGCAAGTTCATAGTGCGTGCATCCAACATTTCCTTCCGTTGGGATTTGCGTGCATGAAACGGGTACATTCGAGAGCGAAGCTTGCGTGTGAAGGGAAGTTTTGCGAGCACGAAGGGCGGAGTTTGTTGGGTGAGAAGTTTAGCGTGGATGGAACGTTTGGTATGAGTGTGCTATACGGGGAGGGAGTGTTTCATTGGGCACCCATTTCCTGAACATTCTCTGTTATCTTGAAGCTATCGTATGCATGGCTTCTGCATTCACCATGTCCACCAGTCATTCTGTTTCATTCTTCCACCATTCTTATACTTCAATAATATTCTTGACATTCTTCATAACATATATTTACCATTTAATTTCGTGTTACGACTTGTGTTCGCTCTATCCTTGCATCCCTTTGAGAACTGTTTACCATCTACGTCGTGAAACTGATCTAATGATTTAAAAGGCTGTGATCAGGTCACCTGTCACTCCTCTCTCTTCCACAGTGGGCAGATTTAAGGCCTGTAGCCGTGTCCTCTGTACCTCAACCATCTTAAATTCTGGTAACATATTTGTTGTCCTCCTCTGGACCTTCTCTATCAGCTCTTTGTGCTCCTCCGAGTTAGGTGACCAAACTTGAGAATATTTTTGTGTATGCGAGAGAAAGTGTGTGTGTGTGTGTGTGTGTGTGTGTGTGTGAACGTATACAGCATTGCGTGCGAGTAAAGTTTGCGTGTAGGAGTGCAGTTTACTTGTTCTCATAAAGTAAGAATTCTTTCAACCTTTTTTTTTTTCTTTTCTTCTTGTTCTTTCAACACTAATTACTAGAAGTTGTTATAAGTTTGTCTTCTAGATAAAGGATGGTTTCACGGGAATTCCCCTTTGACACTTCGTGTGGGGGAAGGCAAAGAAGGATATGTGAAGATATGCGAAGATATATCCTGATTTTCCAACGTAGAATTCAGCTGCCTTTTCATGATAGATCGAGGGACACTGTGTAACCCACTTGATAAAGTAGACTTGACCTTTTCATGATAGATCGAGGGACACTGTGTAACCCACTTGATAGTAAAGTGGACTTGATTTATAAACAAGAACTAGGTTATACAGTGAGCCATTTAATACACTGTATACATTAAGTGGTTCCACAATGAGCCATTTAATACACTGTATACGGTAAATGGTTCCACAGTGAGCCATTTAATACAGTGTAAACAATCAATGGTTCCTGGTTACGAAATACTTGGTAAGTCATTTGATAAGATGGACACACTGGATTGTTCGAGTGAAGGCTCTCAAAAGTAGATAGCGTCTTTCAAAAGTAAATAGCAGTCTCTCAAAGGTAGATACCGTCTCTCAGAGATACATTATCTTGTGCCACGAGAGAGAGAGAGAGAGAGAGAGAGAGAGAGAGAGAGAGAGAGAGAGAGAGAGAGAGAGAGAGTGCTCTTTTTTTTGTGAAGTTAAGGAGGCAAACGAGGCACAGAGCTGGACGGCCTGGCCTTCATTCAATAAACCGTCCCATGCATCTCAAAGAGAGAGAGAGAGAGAGAGAGAGAGAGAGAGAGAGAGAGAGAGAGAGAGAGAAGGCGGGCTCGAACCCCCCCAACATGTACCCTGGTCAGCTCGAAGCAGCTGGCTGCTGATTCTAAGAGTGGGGACGCACGGGTGGAAAGGATGGGCGACAAGTCTTTATCTTATCCACGACTTAGGGAGATAAGAGAGAGAGAGAGAGAAAGGAGAAAACAGATAAGGGAGCCTGGAACAAGAGGGAGGGGGGGTTTTATTGGCTGGCTTAGATAGATACATGGAGGAGGGAATTTGATCAAGGGGAAGAAGACATGGCAGTGTGACTCGTTGCATCGGACACGGTGAGGGATTGTGTCGAAGCTGAAGGTGGTAAATCTATTGTATAAGGTTTTGAATATAGAGGAGGCGTGGGTGAAGGGGTTCCACAAGGCGTGCGTACAGAGGCACTGCCTACATCTACTACAAGATAGATATCCGTACTTATCTCTCGCTCGGTTGCCGGTGGATACTGTATTTAGATACAGTAGAGTATACAGTAGTGGGGCCGAGTAGAGAACACACACATACCTGAAAAGATGAAACAAAGTGTTACAGAAAATTAAGAAAAAGAAAAAAAAGAAGTTTGAAATAATTTTCGAAGCACCTTTTTTTTGGGTTAAAAGATTTTTTGATTTTTTGTTTTAAGTTTGTGTGCTGACTTTGTAAGCGTAGGATATCCCGCCAGCTTAATAATAGTACAAATAGTCTCTTTGTGTCCTCTTTCCTAAGTCTTTTTTGTTTGCTTTTGTAAAGTGTGGCCGAAATAGATGGTTCGTTAGTTTAGTCTAGAATGTGGATGTGCACACACACACACACACACACACACACACACACACACACACACACACACACACACACACACACACACACCTCCTCCTCCTCCAACATCCTACAATAGTCCCTTCCTCGCCTCAAAGCATCGTCCAAAACTGGATTCAAGAAGGAGAGGAGAAAAAATACAAATCCGAATCTGTATAGAAAATATAAGAGTTTGACCTCAAAGGAAAGAGAATTGTTGAGTGCAATGCTTTTTGTGTATGAGAGACGATCGCCACCCCCCCCCCCCCCCTTCCTCTCTCTCTCTCTCTCTCTCTCTCTCTCTCTCTCTCTCTCTCTCTCTCTCTCTCTCTCTCTCTCTCTCTCTCTCTCTCTCTCTCTCTCTCTCTCTTTCCGTCTTAGGTTATCGACAGGGTAAACCAGATCACTCCTTCGTGTATCACATAGTGTCTGGCTGGGTAAGGGTTGTAAAGGTGAACGTCATCGCGTCATAAAGGGTTGAACAGGTCAGGTCAGGTCAGGTCATGGGTCATGGGTTCAGGGTCAGCTGCGCCAGTCTTCGCCCCAGTGGAGGGTGGAGAAAAGGCGTCTGTGTGGGTCGCTCAGTGTACGAGATGAATTCCTTTTCTTCCTCACTCCCTCCAGTACTTTAGAAACCACCAAGGTATCCACACGTTCTCTAGAAACCACCAAGATATCCACACGTTCTCTAAGAACCAACAAGATGTCCACACTTTCTCTAGAGACCACCAAGATATCCACACGTTCTCCAGAAACCAACAAGATATCCACACGTTCTCTAGAAACCACCAAGATGTCCACACGTTCTCTAGAAACCAACAAGATATCCACACGTTCTCTAGAAACCAACAACATATCCACACGTATTCTAGAAACCAACAAGAAACCCTTAGGTATTCTAGAAAACAACAAACTCTTACATTCTTTAGAAACCAGCAAGAAACTCTTGCGTACTTTAGAAACCAAATGGAAACTCTTATTTTCTGTAGAAACCAGCAAGAAAATATCCAACATACTTTAGAAACCAACAGATAATGCCTCATACCCACACAAAACCTAGAAACCCACCCAGAAAAGAAACCTCTCTATATTCTAGACACCAATAAGAAACCTTCACACAACACACGTGTTCTAATCCCCTGTACCATAGCATATTTAACTCACACATTTTTTTTTTATTTTCTAATCTGCCACGTAAGAGATACAAGCCAGAAACCACTAGATAACACGCATCTTCCCCCCCCCCCTCCTCCTCCCTTTCCCTTCCCTGGAAACCATCCTATGGAAAAAAGAAAGTGTCTAAATCTCTTCTATTCATAGTATGAATGTGACCACAGCTCCTGTGACGACACCCCTCCCTCCTTCCTTCCCTCCCTCCTTCCCTCCCTCCGTCCCTCCTTCCCTCCATCCAGACCCCCGGTCCCCCTACCCCCCCCTCCGACCCTGCCTCCTCGCCCTCGTTATTAAGGTCGATCTCCCTGAATGCGGAGCGCTACGGAATGAGCCGTACCGTCACTACGCTGTGGCGAAAACACGGGCCCAGATAGTGGTATAGGAACACGAGCGCCACGTAAGACGGAAGGTTTACGTCGACCGGGTTTATGTGAGGCGTTTTGCTCCATGTGTAGGGTTTAGGTTTTTAGTGGTTTTGTGTTTTTGTGTTTTTGTTTTTGTTTGTCATTTCTCTTGTTGGTTTGAGCTTGTTTGTGTCTCCCCTCAGTCGTTGTTCTTTGGTGGCGAGGACGAAATGTGGGTGTGTATATGTGTCCCTCTCTCTCTCTCTCTCTCTCTCTCTCTCTCTCTCTCTCTCTCTCTCTCTCTCTCTCTCTCTCTCTACAGCATGTTGGTAGGCCAGGTGTCTCTCCCAGTTAACATGACGTAGGAGATGTGCGAGGCCGGGAAAATGAGACTAGTGTGATGATGATCCTCCCATTTTCTACGTTAGTGTGCTGGCTGACATGTTTAGAGGGGGGCATTTATGTGTGTGGGTGTGTGTGTGTGTGGGTGTGTGTGTGTCACAAGAGGCTTTGAAAAATGTGGTGTGTGGAAGATAAGAAAGGGGAAGACGAGTCTCGTATGAGAGACAGAGGGGAGGGAGAGAGAGAGAGAGAGAGAGAGAGAGAGAGAGAGAGAGAGAGAGAGTCATTAATATCTTTAAAGCTACCGCGAAGACACACACACACACACACACACACACACACACACACACACACACACACACACGAACGACTCTCTCTCTCTCTCTCTCTCTCTCTCTCTCTCTCTCTCTCTCTCTCTCTCCCTGCCACAGCACGAGGGGAGGTGATTACACAGCAACGAGGGTGAGTGTGAGCCATGACGCCTGGGAACCACGTGATGGCAGAAGGCTTTTAGCACGGCGCCTGGCATGTGGGAGAGGGGAGGGAAGAAGAGAGGGGAGGGGGAGGAAAGGTTTTTTTTTGGGGGGGGGGTTTTACTAAACGGGGGGAGGGGGGAAGGGAGGGGAGGAGGGAAGGAAGTTTTTTTGGGGAGGGTTTAATAAACGGGGGAGGGGAGGGGGGGTATTTTCCCCCCCCCTCTCCCCACTAACCAACCCTCCTCCCCCTCCCCTCTCCCTCCCCCCGTGGTCGTTTCAGCGCTCGTCTCGCGTCGTCGTAAAGTACGATAACCCCCCCCTCCCTCCCCCCCTCTTCCCGCGTCCACCCCCCCTCCCCCTCCCCCTCCCCGCAACCGGTTCCGTCACGCCCTTGAGCGCGGGGGGAACTCCCGTCGTGGGCCAGAAAACGAGGGGTTGGGGGCTCGTTCTGATGGGGGGGGGGGGCGGGATGGGGTTGTTAAGTCAGGCAAACGACCAATTAAGCCAACTAGTGGTGGCTTGTTTGGAGAAGATGCTCTTTCGGTCTTACGCATATATATATATATATATATATATATATATATATATATATATATATATATATATATATATATATATATATATATATATCCATCCACAGGATAGTGGGTGTTTCAAGTGTGTGTGGAGATATATATATATATATATATATATATATATATATATATAGAGAGAGAGAGAGAGAGAGAGAGAGAGAGAGAGAGAGAGAGAGAGAGAGACTATCTCACACCGCCTCGAGCACTTAACGACGGGGGGTTTAAGAACCTTATAAGTGTTTTCTCTCGGATTATAAGTGTTATAAAAGGCCGTTAAGTAAAGTGCCGTTTAAGGCCTGCTTCTGAAGCGTCGTGAAAAAAAAGGCCCAATGTATCAAGCGTCGTAAAAGGTGTGTCTCTTAAATGGCCCCAGACGTAGTGTTACACATTCCTTTTTTTTTTCATTTGAATTGAGGTAATTTTTAAGATACTGGTTCTGGCAACACTGGTGCCCCCACCCAGGGAGGGTGGGTTGGGGGTGGGCTGTGGTGGTTCTGGCAACACTGGTGCCCCCGCCCAGGGAGGGTGGGTTGGGGGTGGGCTGTGGTGGTTCTGGCAACACTGGTGCCCCGCCCAGGGAGGGTGGGTTGGGGGTGGGCTGTGGTGGTTCTGGCAACACTGGTGCCCCCACCCAGGGAGGGTGGGTTGGGGGTGGGCTGTGGTGGTTCTGGCAACACTGATTCCCTCCCTCAGGACACCTTATGTGTGTGTGTGTGTGTGTGGAGGGAAGGGAGGGAAGGGAGGGAGGGGGAAATGCTTTAATTACTTCACCCCCACCACGCCCCCCCACCACCACGCCCCCCACCACCACGCCCCACCACCACCCACACCATTACCTCAACTCCCACCCCACTAACCAACATTACCCCCAATAACTCCCCTTCCCTTCCCCAACACCCCCTACCCCTTTACCCTCCAGTCTGGCCCTCCCCCACACACCACCCACCCCTGCCTGGCCCTTTGACACGCTGGTGGAAGAGGAGGAGGAGGGAGGGGAAGGGAGGGGAGGGGAAGGGAGGGGAGGGGAAGGGAGGAGAGGGGATAATGAGTTATTGTCGACTCTCCCATTTACACGACCAGGCAGTCCTTCCCCCGGTGAAATAATAAGTTTCGAGATGATGGAGTGGTCTTCCACCCACTGAGAGAGAGAGAGAGAGAGAGAGAGAGAGAGAGAGAGAGAGAGAGAGAGAGAGAGAGAGAGAGAGAGAGAGACGTACACGCGGGCAGAGGGAAATAAACAGACACAAACACAGGCGTACACACACACACACACACACACACACAATTACACTCACAAACCTACACTTGGAAAACAAACGCAGATCAACACCTTAAACTCAAACACAAACACAAACAAAGACACAGACACACACACACACACACACACAGACACACACACACGATAAAGAGAATTAGGAATGTCAGATAATTTGGGTCATAAATCAAAGCTGGACAGTAGCACGAATAAATAAATAAATGATAATCATAAACCACTCGCCCGCACCTGTGACAAGACAGACCACAAAAAATAAGTAATTTATCTACTGTGCCTTTCAATTACCGAGATATATTTATATTCACACATGTAAAGATTTTTCTTTTTTTATGTACACTTGCCTAATATATATATACCCTGTTATGACTATTCAATCTTTTGTATCTATATATGATTGTATAAGGCATGTTGTACTGTATATATATATATATATATATATATATATATATATATATATATATATATATATATATATAAACATTATACTAGTTCAAGTTAGAGGGAATTTTGAGGATTACGTAACCATGGTAGTTTTAGCTGTCTAAAGAGGTTATAGCTTCTTTAGCTGGGGTATCATATAGTTGTAATAAGCAGTTTTAGCTTCTATAGAAGCTAAAAGACATACCTTTCTTAGCTGTAGTACCATACCACTGTACCATCTCACCGTACCATACCACTGTACCATCTCACCGTATCATACCACTGTACCATCTCACCGTACTATACCACTGTACCATCTCACCGTACCATACCACTGTACCATCTCACCGTACTATACCACTGTACCATCTCACCGTACCATACCACTGTACCATCTCACCGTATCATACCACTGTACCATCTCACCGTACTATACCACTGTACCATCTCACCGTACCATACCACTGTACCATCTCACCGTACCATACCACTGTACCATCTCACCGTACTATACCACTGTACCATCTCACCGTACCATACCACTGTACCATCTCACCGTACCATACCACTGTACCATCTCACCGTACTATACCACTGTACCATCTCACCGTACCATACCACTGTACCATCTCACCGTATCATACCACTGTACCATCTCACCGTACTATACCACTGTACCATCTCACCGTACCATACCACTGTACCATCTCACCGTACCATACCACTGTACCATCTCACCGTACTATACCACTGTACCATCTCACCGTACCATACCACTGTACCATCTCACCGTACCATACCACTGTACCATCTCACCGTACCATACCACTGTACCATCTCACCGTACCATACCACTGTACCATCTCACCGTATCATACCACTGTACCATCTCACCGTACCATACCACTGTACCATCTCACCGTACCATACCACTGTACCATCTCACCGTACCATACCACTGTACCATCTCACCGTACCATACCACTGTACCATCTCACCGTACCATACCACTGTACCATCTCACCGTACCATACCACTGTACCATCTCACCGTACCATACCACTGTACCATCTCACCGTACCATACCACTGTACCATCTCACCGTACCATACCACTGTACCGTGCAGACTTAACATCCCAGTGTACTATGCCACTGTACCATACCACTGTACCATCTCACCATACCATTCCATCATGCCGTCCCGATGTGCCATCCAAATATGCCATTCCACTGTGCCATCCCGATGTACCGTTCCACCACACCATCCCACTGTTCCATTCTACTCTCCCATCTCCCAGGAATGGGTGATGGGGGTACCAGAAATGGGTGGGGGGTAAGCGAGACATCCTACATACAGTGAGAAGGTCGGGACGACGTGTGCAGGGAGAGGCAGGAGGTGGAATTAGGCTGGTTCCAGGAAGAGGGAATGTAAATGGCGCCTGGAAGCCTGGAATGGTGCCAGGGAGAAAACGCGACCGTGCCACAGGCAGGGAGAGTAACCCGATGAGAAACAGGGTGCCAGGGGGAGCAGGGATACGGGGGTTTTAAGGGGGGACTCAGGGAGATGTAGGGTGAGTGGCTGGCAGGGGAGTACATGGTGGTGTGAAGGTGTGTCACAGAGGCAGCGAACTGTGCCAAGGGGTGATAATGAGTGCCACAGACGGTGAGAACTGTGCCATTCAGACCTGGTGGGTGCCATTGGCTGTAAGGAGACGCATCCCAGAGCCGGGCACGCCAGAGCTGACTGATCCACCAGGCTGTTACTGGCTGTTACATCGGCCACTCACACTTCACTCCAGACCAGAAAGAAAAAAATATTTGAAATGCTTGGATGAATAACAAACATCTATGATTTATTTTCATCCGGTAAGTTGCCTCATCCGTTATGTAACTGTAAGTATCCTGGAGATTATATGACATTATTTTGGAATAGTCAGTTATGCAAAGCACTTTTATGCTCTGGGTTGTGTGTGTGTGTGTGTGTGTGTGTGTGTGTGTGTGTGTGTGTGTGTGTTTCTGTGTGTGTGTGTGTGTGTGTGTGATTGTGTGTTACGAAGGAGAGTTTTATACTCGTGTTGCCCCATCTCTGAACCTTGTATATATGTACTATGTCTTTACTCTTTTACACACACACACACACACCACACACACACACACACACACACACACACACACACATATATATATATATATATATATATATATATATATATATATATATATATATATATATATATATATTCAAACACAATATCCAACATGCAAATTAACCTTTGTCATCACACAGGAAAATGGCCCACAAAGTTCACGTTACCTTACATTGTAAACGTTGAGCATTTTTTTTTGGTTTTCATTTCCTTGTCGTAAGTTTGGTGCATTGTGTGGAAGTTTACCCTCGCCAGGTGTGTGTGTTCTCACAGCTTTGTGGAGAAAAAGCAACAGTGGTGGATGATGGAGGCGAGTGATTGTGGGGGAGCAAGATAGTGTGTGACTGACTTATGAAATCAAGAGGCTCTGGTTATGATGACTGTTGTGGTGGTGGGGGGAGAGGTTGTGGTGTTGTGGTGGGGGAGGTGGTGTTGTGGTGGTGGGGAGAGGTTGTGGGGTTGTGGTGGGGGTGGTGGTGTTGTGGTGGTGGGGAGAGGTTGTGGGGTTGTGGTGGGGAGAGGTTGTGATGTTGTGGTAGGGACGTTGTGTTATGGTGGGGGTGGTGGTGTTGTGGTGGTGGGGAGAGGTTGTGGGGTTGTGGTGGGGAGAGGTTGTGATGTTGTGGTAGGGACGTTGTGTTATGGTGGGGGTGGTGGTGTTGTGGTGGTGGGGAGAGGTTGTGGGGTTGTGGTGGGGAGAGGTTGTGATGTTGTGGTAGGGACGTTGTGTTATGGTGGGGGTGGTGGTGTTGTGGTGGTGGGGAGAGGTTGTGGGGTTGTGGTGGGGGTGGTGGTGTTGTGGTGGTGGGGAGAGGTTGTGGGGTTGTGGTGGGGAGAGGTTGTGATGTTGTGGTAGGGACGTTGTGTTATGGTGGGGGTGGTGGTGTTGTGGTGGTGGGGAGAGGTTGTGGGGTTGTGGTGGGGAGAGGTTGTGGGGTAGTGGTGGGGGGGGAGGTTGTGTTGTTGTGGTGAGGGAGATGGTGTTGTGGTGGGGGAAAGGTTTTGTTGTTGTGGTGGGGAGAGGTTGTGGTGGGGGAGGTTGTGTTGTGGTGTGGGAGAGGTTGTGTTGTGGTAGGGGAGGTTGTGTTGTGGTAGGGGAGGTTGTGTTGTGGTGGGAAAGGTTGTGATGTGGTGGGGGAGAGGGTGTGTTGTGGTGGGAAAGGTTGTGATGTGGTGTGGGAGAGGTTGTGTTGTGGTGGGGAAAAGGTTGTGTTATGGTGGGGGAGGTTATTTTGTGGTGGGGGAGGTCGTGTTCTGGTGGGGGAGAGGTTGTGTTGTGGTAGGGGAGGTTGTGGGGTTGTGGTGGGGGAAGTACTGTTGTGACAGTGGAGGAGCAGCCACGGTAATGTTTAAGAAGAGGATTTTATTTTAAGGGAAGGGTTTATAAAAGTCCTGAGCGGTTTAAGGAACGGGTTATGGCATTTAAGAGGAGTTTAGATATGGCTTTGGTAAATATTTTTATAGGGTTTTAGATATGGTTTTGGTGAAGAAAAAAAAAAGGTTTGAATATGGCTTTGATAATGTTATTTTTTCAAGAAAAGTGATGGTAATATTTTGCAGGTTTAAGGAAGGTAGTGGTAATATTTTAAGGGTTTAAGGAGGACTATAGCAATGTTTTAGGGATTAAGGAGAACTGTGGTGAGTTTTAGGGATTTTAAGGAAGGATTATGGTAATGTTTGGTGTTGTATGGTAATGTTTGAGGTTTAAACAGGTTTTTAACAATGTTTTAAGGTTTTTAAGGAGGATCGTGGCGCATTTAGGGTCTTCTTTAAGTAAGGCTTAAGGCGTTTGAGTTATTAAGGGAGGGTTATAGAAATGTCATTAAAATGTGTATGAAATCCTATGGAGGTTTTGTGACAGTGTTAGGTTATGTAATGATTGAGGGAATTAGTTATGGTCGGTAAAGTAATTACAATGTTTTAGAATTAGTATAATTATATAATTTACATAATTTATATGATAATGGACGTGTGTTGTATGATAATGATTTTTCTCGTTCGGATAAGTTATTATAAATGTGTTTCGTGTCTCTTTTCAACGTGGGTCTTGGTTATGTCAAAAATCTTGACGATTTTATATATATATATATATACATATATATATATATATATATATAGATATAGATATAGATAGATAGATAGATAGATAGATAGATAGATAGTTAATATTTCAGTGGAGTCTGATAAAATTTCATTTCCATTTCCTCAGACACGTAACTCATCTGATGGTTACATGGAACTCATTCACTTGGAAATGATTACCTCACACACACTCTCCTCACAAATGACTTTACTTACAGTAATAACTAACTCCCCCCCTCACTTTACCCCCCTTCCCCTAGCTACCTACCTACTTACCTACCCCCCACCCTAGCTACCTACCTACCCCCCCCCCCCTACTTACCACCCCTCCCCCCACCCTAGCAACCTACCTACCCCCCCGCCCTACCTACAACCCCTCCCCCCCCACCCTAGCTACCTACCTACACACTTTTTTCAAAATGCCTATTGAGTTGTGAGTCCTGGCCTTCACATGGCGGGTCTGGCGTAATTAAATGGGCTTTTGATTGATTCATATTTACCAGTCATGATTACTTCCTGAATTTGTTTATTCATTTTTTTTTGCGTATATCATATAGCAGGGGGAGGGCGTATATAATATAGCAGGGGGAGGGCGTATGTATTATGGCGTATGTGTTTCAGTTTTCGTAGTGGGTGCGTTTCATTCTCTCTCTCTCTCTTCTCTCTCTCTCTCTCTCTCTCTCTCTCTCTCTCTCTCTCTCTCTCTCTCTCTCTCTCTCTCTCTCTCTCTCTCTCTCTCATTATACTCAGTCTTCTTTCTCTTCTTTGCGAAGCTGGCGTCAGGAACTAACGCAACATGGCCTCATTAGCAGACATTTCCTCTTTAGCTGTCACGTATAATGTACCGGCACCAGTGCCCGCTCTCGACGGCCAAGTACCCCCCAAGCCGCTTCTTGGTTTAGTGACTGCACGTCGCCTCCCACATACCGCATGAGTCCATTTCATTCTATCCCATGCACGGCTCTCACCCTCCTGACTGTACCCTATCCCCTCCCCGATACCCCAAAGCGTCTTTCACTTCATCCTTCCTTACCCTTATTAGTCCCTCCCCCCCCCCCCTTCTTTTCCTCTTACTACCTCTCATTCTGAAACAGGGGTGTCCGTCATACCCCCCCCCCTCTCCACTCCCCTGGAGAGGGGGGGGGGGGGCGGTGTCCACCACAAGTACCCGAGCCGTGTCTATCGACCATGACAGGTTTTTCCCACAAATAGATCACTACGGAAAGGAATTTAGACGAATATGGTAACGTTTGGTTGGCTTTCTTGAAGGTTCCTGTGGCCCATTAAATGGAAACGCCTTCCCAGAAAATTGGGGAAACACCTTGTAGAAAGCTGGGAAAACTTTTCAAAGAAAAAAAGAAAATCTGTTCGTGGAGCCAAGAAATCCTGTACAGATTTAGTTCAAATGATGAGTTTGGTTCCGCTCGCTGGCCTCCCCAGCAGGGGGTTGATTTGCGACTATATATATATAGATATATATATATATATATATATATATATATATATATATATATATATATATATATATATATATATATATCTTTTTGTGATGTAGATGGGAGTATGTGGGCTGCTTTTAAGTCTGTGGACGTGTGTTTGTTTGTTTGTGTGTGTGTGTGTGTGTGTGTGTGTGTGTGTGTTCATGTGTTTTTTCTATGTTTTTTCTTCCTTTGTGTGTGTCTGTATATGGGTCTGTGTGTGTTATATGTATAGTTTGCGTACATGCGTACCATGTACACATCACCACCCTCGCGTTCTCTCTTGGTGGCATGGGTTCGTGCGTGTGTTTGACGCACTCAAGCAGGTGACAGATAGTGCGTAAGCGTATAGACGGAGATGCGTATGTTTGCTACAGTGCATGATGGTCGACGGTGTTTGCCTGAGTGTTTGCTGAGTGTGACTTGTTTGCCTTGAGTGCATTGCTGAAGTAGTTTCTATCGAGGGTGTAAAGATAAGGTTTGCTTGAGTGTATAATGTGCTTCACATAAGGCAGAGTGCATAGGGGAGTTCTGCATGTCTCTTGTGTGCATTGAGTGCATGAAGAATGCACATGCACACATGAGTGCATTGCACACAAAGTTTTGCATGAACGACTTGCATGGCGAGTGTTTTGCTAAGGGACAAAGTGATTATTTTCTCCATGATGGAGTGCATGAATATAAATTAGTACACACACGATCATATTAAACTAGAAAATATTGCCTTTGCATCATTGCACACATGGCGTTCGTGATATTCCTTTTTTTTATTCTTTAATTCCTGGGCATTGCGTGACCAGGCAGCCGTGATTGGAGATTGGGATACTGACGAATCATTATGGAGGGGTCACCCAATCCACGTCCATTAGTTGTGAACACAGGTCGGGCCACTGTCGAGGCCAATCCTTTGATTGGTGTTGAGAATAGGGGATTAGGCTGTCTGAGGGGGGGGGGGAGTGGAGGGGGGAGGGAGGGGGTCTTTTTTCTTTATATATATTTCCCATACTGGATAGTTATTGGTGGGGGGGGAAGGGAGGGGAAGGAGGTAAGAGAGTCGCTTTATCTATCGATAGACTGTACCCTGGGGGGAGGGGGGGGAGGGGGAGGGGGGACAGATACGAGAGTTGCCATAGCCATCGACAGGCTGGGGGAGGGGGAGGAGGGGGGGGGGGAACCAGATGGGAGAGTTGCCACATCTATCGATAGACTGTGTGGGGTGGGGTAGGGGGGGGGGTGACCAGCGTCAAGGACACTTTATACACCAATATGCTCGTAATGGGGAAGGGAGAAGCCCTGGTGTTTGCATAGAAGCTTAGTGAAAGAACTTTATTTTTCTTTTTTGGTATTCGCCACGCGTACCTCTCCCTCCCACGCTGCTGGGAAAGAGAGAGAGAGAGAGAGAGAGAGAGAGAGAGAGAGAGAGAGAGAGAGAGAGAGAGAGAGAGAGAGAGAGAGAGAGTTTATCACTTCTTTCCTTTAATCTGTTGCTCATATTTCTTTTCATTTTTCTAGTCTTTTTTTTTTTGACATGTTGGCTCCCCTCCCCTTCCTTGTCACTCCCATATTCCCTTTAACACACACACACACACACACTCCCTCCCCACCTGGCAGTCCACACCACTTCTTCCCTCCCTCCCTCCCTCCCTCCCTGCCTCCCTCCCTGCCTCCCTCCCTCCCCCAGCCGCCATCACAGGGTCGTGACCGATGCACGAGAAGATATTCGCTCTGGGAATACCTGAGTAGATGGTGGATCCACTTTACATAGTAGACACCCTTAACGTGGGCGAGAGAGGGACGGGTGATCGCATATCCTGGCTACACGTCCACTCGGCTACACGTCCACTCGGCTACACGTTCACTCGGCTACACGTTCACTCGGCTACACGTCCACTCCGCTACCCGTCCACTCCGCTACACGTCCACTCCGCTACACGTCCACTCCACATTTTCCCTGCACGCTCACTACTCATCACATACACTAACTACACACCACGCACTTCATTCCGTAGCGTTCCCATACATTCAGAATACATTACCCTCTAATGTTACCACTTACACTAATCTACACCTCCAAAACACTCACTATACACTAATCTACAGCTCGAATACACTCACTATACACTACCCTTTACACTTCCCACATTCACTGAAGTTTACTATACACTCTACACTCTCTGGGTACACTCACGTCCCCAGATACTCACTGTACACCACCCTCGTACACCCACTGTACACCACCCTCGTACACCCACTGTACACCACCCTCGTACACCCACTACAGTGATGACCCCCAGCTGGTGCTCTTGGTGTCCATTGTGATCAGTCGCCTCCTCGTTTACAACCAGTTCCACTCCACTGTTCGTATCTTCAATTTCACTACATTCACTTTCCTCACAAACTCCTACAACATATGTCTTTTATCGTCCTTTTCTGTATTTACCTTTTTATTTCGTATATATGTAATATCCTTTTTTCATATCTGTCTCTTCCCTTGCTCCCGGTCGTTCGTATTTATATATTTTTTTAACATCTTCGTTGCGTGAAGTGTTGGGTTTTTATCTATGACTTTTTCCCGTCATCTTCCCCCAAAATGAAGCGTCACCCATCATACGAGTTTGTGACCATTACCACTTAAGTCCATTAGCCAGAATCTGGGCCAGGTACTTTAAGGATTGGGGGGGGAACTTAACCTTATTAGGTGGTCTGTTAGCTAATAGGTTTAAAGTCTCTCTCTCTCTCTCTCTCTCTCTCTCTCTCTCTCTCTCTCTCTCTCTCTCTCTCTCTCTCTCTCTCTCTCTCTCTCTCTCTACTGGGCTTTCATTCCACAAACACACACACAGTCTCTCTCTTCCTCTTACACAGCAACATAACACTAGACAGTATTTAACAGGACACGACGCGTGACTTTCCCTGCGGTGAGCACAACGCGCTGGCTCTCCCTGATGACAGAATCTTGTCACAGGGATAGAAAGGTTAAGATGTAAGGGGACCACGAGTGTCAAAAAAAGATGAAAATCATATACACGTATATATGTGCGCGCTAAGGTGGACGCATTCCAATATTTACCTTCATTGAATCGAACACAAGTTCCATACATAGTTTCAGATTCGCTATGGCCAGTTAATAGCGCCGCGTCAATGGCTTTCGGAACTGTTTGCAGGGGAGACTATATTAAACCCATCGCCCCCTTGCATCTGTCGCAACGCCTGGAGAATATGAATACATCTTCACGTTAGGTTTCATGGCTGCGTCGAGTGTCCCTACTGTCTCGTCTTAGCTGAATTTAGGTTGACATTCGTTAGATGGAGAGATTATAATATCTATTTTTTCCTTTTGAAATGATCATTTGAACTTTGATGTGACCATTAAGGTGATTTTGAAGGGGTACATATGCGTCGGTGTTTACACGCTAACCGTAAAGGTATTTGTGTTATGTCTTCAGTGACAGACGAGCAACTGGGGTGATTACTCTATGAGTCGTTGGGAAATTTGATGTTTTCATTGGTTGATGCTACGTTTGGGTAACGGGTTTCCCAGTGGGTAAAGGAATAGGGCAAGTTTCTTCACGAGTTGGTATGAAATTGGGGCGTTATTTTCAGTGTCAGAAAAGAAATAGGGTCGACGTTTTCTCTTTCAAGTCAGGTGTGTAGAGTCGACGTTTTAATGCTCCAGGTAAAGAAATTGCGTCAGCGTTTTCTATGAAGGAGGGGAGATTGCCTCTCTGACGTTTTCTATGAAGGAGGGGAGATTGCGTCTCTGACGTTTTCTATGAAGGAGGGGAGATTGCGTCTCTGACGTTTTCTAAGGCAGATGTGATGAAATAGAGGCAGTAACATCTCAGACATGGTGAAGGTTGACCGTGTGTGTCAGGCAAAAGAGAAAAGATAATTGGACGAACATTTATGAAATGGACAAAATGGTTAAGTTGATGATCTTCAAATATAAGACGTAAGTAAAAAAAGAAAATAAAGATTTCTTAATATTCTTTTTTTTTTTACGTTTCAACCATCCTCACATCTCACTGTGTTTACTCTCTCTCTCTCTCTCTCTCTCTCTCTCTCTCTCTCTCTCTCTCTCTCTCTCTCTCTCTCTCTCTCTCTCTCTCGTAAGTAAGTAAGTAAGTAAGTAAGTAAGTAAGTAAGTAAGTAAGTAAGTATATACTGTCTCTCAACCTTCTTCCATACTATAGTACAACCCATAAGTATTTATATGGAATAAATCAGATACCCATGTTTAAATTTCCCGCGCATGCCATTTTCTGTTGGTCAGTAGAGGAGAGACGAACCCACAGTTCCGCTGCTCGACTTTGGGCGAGACAATTTTTAAGTAGATTTTGTAAAAAAAAAAAAAAAAAAAAAAAAGAAGCGAAGGTTTGGAACGCTACTGAAATCCCATCACACAAATTGGTAGGTCACCATATTGAAGCGTCATAAGGTGAAGTATACGCATTTTGACGCAAAGTCCTCACCACTGAAATAAATTTTTGGTTAAATTTCTTTTGTATTAATTTACAACTTTGGAATATCTGTGCCTATAAATATTCTACATGTTTTATACACGTATTTGTACTACATCTAGCTTTAACAAAGAAACGAATATGTAATTTTTACCGAAAGTGGTATTAGATTACCCAGTAATACTTCCCCAAGTAATGAAAAACATGTAACTCGCCGTTTCGGACGAAGACAGGAGCTGACAGCGGAATAATTGGCTGGAACTTAATTGTGCGTATGTAACTTTCCCAGACTGTACTTTAGTTTTCAATTGTTCTCGTAATGGTGGAAAGGTAAAAGAGTACGAGGTATGTAAGATACGTGTTATCACTGGATCACAGTCAAGCAAAAATTGTGGTTTGAAAAAAAAAATGTCAGCCATGAAAAAGTTAATGCATTTTTCTGACGCTCTGTTGCCTACCCGTTTATTATTATTATTATTATTATTATTATTATTATTATTATTATCATTATTATTATTATTATCATTACTATTATTATTATTATTATTATTATTATTATTATCATTATTATTATTTTTATAATTATTATTATTATTATTATTATTATTATTATCATTATTATTATTATAATTATTATTATTATTATTATTATCATTATTATTATTATTATTATGTTGAAAACGTTGTCTTCACTAAAGTAATGATTGTGAAATACGAAGATGGACCATTTATGAATCGTTATTCGGTATAGACGATTTAGAATACATTTACTTACATTCCTGTGAGTCCACAGGGGGAAATGAAACACGATAAGTTCCCAAGTGCACTTTCGTGTAATAATCACATCATCAGGGGAGACACCAGAGAGAAATATAACAGTCAGTTGATATACATCGAAGAGACGTAGCTAGGACGCCATTTGGTAAACAAGTGACTACCCGAATATATATATATATATATATATATATATATATATATATATATATATATATATATATATATATATATATATAGTTCATCTCCCTCCAAATACTTTACAAATATTCGGTAAATATGTCCGCAATTAGGTTAAGTAAGGTGAATTATATGGTGTTTACATTTATGTTGTGACTGTAACATAAACAGATTAATTACAGTTCAGAAATGAACACATTTTGTTCTAATATTTGTTTTTTGTTCGTGTCGTAATATAATGTAGGTTAGGACAGGATAGTTTGGTGACAATTTGTTTCAGAAATAACTAGTATTTTGTTTAGGCGGTCGACCCATGTGCCAAAATCCTACGGTATCGGTGGCAATGTAACTTTCCCGTCATACCATGAAATAATTTTCATGAGATTTCTGAGTTTCCCCCTAAAAAATATTCAAAGGCCGAATAAAAAAATGGTAGAATTGCATTCAAGTATATTTTTCAGAGCACAAAGACGGCGGACATGTAAGAAATGTAGGAGGAATCGGGTGTCTGAAAGAAGAGGTTCATGTGTTCTTGAAATTCATGATTATTTTGTTTTTGTTTGTCTCTGATGTGTTGTTTAGACTTGAAGTTTATCGACTGTTACGGTCGTTAAAGGTTGTGTGTGGACTGGGACAAGTTATGTTAACCACTGTTCGAAAAACAGCTTTGAACAACTCCAGGTGTTTGAGATAACTCTAAAACCACCTACACTCTCGTTATGTTTATGTCCCCAGCATCCTACAGGGGCGAAACCAAGAGGTTTTATTGTTTTAAGAGTAAATGTGAAAATAAAGAGTAAATGTAACAAGAAATTATTGAAGGGAATCAGAAACATAGCATTAATAAACATGGTAATGCATTAAGTGTTGGTATTGGACGTATTCTATACAATGGGTAGTTCTCTCAAATATTCTTATTCGAAATATTAGAAGACATTTGCTTTCTGTCATATATATTTCTTTTTTCCTTGTCCTTCCCCGCCACACACCCCCATTACTTCCACCTCCCTGTCCTCGACACTTCATTAGCCATTAACCAGTCGCTAAAGATGGACGCAAACTCTCCACCAGTGCAACTCTGCGTCACTCCGGACTATTTTAATTTTTATTTTCGCCCAGCGCAGAAATAATTCTAATTTTTGCCTCGATTTAGCAGTGATATTTTGCAGACAGGAGGCTAACAGCCCTCACGATTGAGTCGTAATGAGATGCAAATCATAGTCCCGTAAGGACAAAAAAAAAAAGGAGATATATTGCGAATTTTGGGTGCGAGGTTTCCAGACAGGTAAATTGCG
>NC_092266.1:31143256-31145756 GCF_036320965.1 Panulirus ornatus
CCCTCCCCCCCCCCCCACACACACACACACACAAGGAATAATAACACCGAGCGAGCCAAATGCAGTGTTACAAACAGCCAAGACAATACAAGGGTCACACGGAGGGGCTAGAAAAAAAAGTAAAAAAAAAAAAAAAATGGAGGTTAGCGAGTATTTAGATATCCAGTTGTTCGTGAGTTAGCGGATTCGTGCTACAGTAGCGGGAGGGGAGAAGGGAAGGGGGGTAGCTGAGCTGCTAGCTTAATTGGGCTATATTTAGCGACTGTCGATATCCTTAGCACGGTATTCGACATGGCCGCCTTCCGCTGCTAGTGTTGTGGGGGGGGGGGGGGGGGTAATGGCCTGCTACTGACCCCCCCCCCTCCCCCCCCGTCGTGTTCCCCTTACCATTTTCGTCTCTCTTGTTACCTTCGTCGTCCCACTTCCCTAAGGGCTTCCCTTAATGCCCTTACCCTCGCCCTTAAGGCATACCTTCCGTTTTCTCTTTCCTTTTGCCCCCCCCCCCCCCCTTCTGACACCCGCAGTGTTTTGTCACAGGTGGTTTAAAGGGAAGTGATTCTAGATTGTTCTCTTCGTCTGAGAACGGTGGAAAACGCGATGAGGCCAGATTGACGTTTCGTTATAGAAAACGGTAAGTGGGGGGTGAGTGTGAGGTAGGCTAAGGGGAGGTTACAGGAAAATTGGGGGGGGGGGGGAATGGCTTCGAATTCCAAAGGAGAGAACTGGTTTCGAGGTCAGAGGGAGGAACTGTTTTCGTAATCGAATGAAGAGGAAGATGATGAAATGCAATAGATAAAGGCCAAAGGGAAACTGTCAAAAGGAAAATGGGAAGCGGGAGTTTCATAATCTATAGCGACACGACACACAGGATAACCCTAGTCACATGTTCTGAATAGTAATTCCCCATATTGACTGACAAATGGAATATATACATATTTTATATATTGTTTTTATTTTGGAAAGGATCTTGAAATCAGATATTGTCCTTAATGGCAAGAGATTTTTTATATATATATATTCCATGTGATATATATATATATATATATATATATATATATATATATATATATATATATATATATATATATATATATATCTTTTTCTTTCTTTTAAACTGTTTGCCATTTCCCGCGTTAGCGAGGTAGCGTTAAGAACAGAGGACTTGGCCTTTTTTGGAATATCCTCACCTGGCCCCCTCTGTTCCTTCTTTTGGAAAATTAAAAAAAAAAAAAAAACGAGAGGGGATTATTTCCAGCTCCCCGCTCCCTCCCCTTTTAGTCGCCTTCTACGACACGCAGGGAATACGTGGGAAGTATTCTTACTCCCCTATCCCCAGGGATATATATATATATATATATATATATATATATATATATATATATATATATATATATATATATATATATATAATCCGGCTATGACGAGGTAATCTGATCTCCCACTCAAAGAGAGGGAAGGAGATAGAGGGATCCATCCAATTTGCGTGAAGGAGGCGTCCCAGGGCCCAGCCCTTGGTCCCCTCTGTGGCAGGACTCCCTCGTGGGGCTTCTCTACCTCCCGTGTGGGAACCGCCCAAAAGGGGAAGACGGAGGGAGGAGGAGGGGGGGGAGTAGAGCAAGGGTGTGGGTGTGGGGTGTGGAGGGGTGAGGGAGGGAAGGAGAGAGGAGGGAAGAGGAGTGAGTGTGTGTGTGTAGGATGAGGGAGTGTGGCAGGGGGAGGAGGAGAAATCCTAATCTAGGATGATAGGGATTCGGGATCTCTCTCTCTCTCTCTCTCTCTCTCTCTCTCTCTCTCTCTCTCTCTCTCTCTCTCTCTCTCTCTCTCTCTTATGCAGGTAAGGGTCATTTTGTATGGTGATGTGGATCGAGGAAAAACTTTCATAATTGTGTCGTACAGATAAGAAGTGGGTGAAGAAAGTGACACACTTTAGATAACAGATTTAAGCTTACGGCCTATGAGAATGTCGCTCTTATGATACCAGTAGGTTGGTTATATGTAGGGAGGGAAGACAGGTGTAAGAGACGGGCCACTGCCAATCAAAATCTAAATTCCTAGAGGAATAGATCACGTAGAAGGACTTTGATTTTGATTAAGTGGCGATTGTATTATCAAATGGTGAGGTCTTATTCTAACTCAGGAATATAGGCGTTTGCTTCAAAATCAAAGTCGCTTTGAACATGATGGACCTACTTTAGAAAACATTGAAATAGACTCTCCTCCTTCCTGCAATAAGCTTCGGATCATAAGAAAAACCGTATTACGTATTACACTTCGAGATAAGGAAGTGGAGAAATACGTAATCAATACGGGTTACGTTCCAGTGGAGGAAAATGAATGCGATAATTACGGTTTACAGTGTGGTGTAGTACGGGATGATTACCTGATTACGTTCCATTGAAAGTAATTGATAAATACTGATTACATTTATTGCTGATTAATATAAGTTATTATAAAAGTAATGATCATAAGGATAGTGATGATAATGATAATTGTAATGATA
>NC_092266.1:31153256-31155756 GCF_036320965.1 Panulirus ornatus
GTTTAGATTCTCTCTCTCTCTCTCTCTCTCTCTCTCTCTCTCTCTCTCTCTCTCTCTCTCTCTCTCATATATATATATATATATATATATATATATATATATATATATATATATATATATATATATATATATATATAAATAGACCATTGGTGGATATTGGAACGGACCCCCCCCCCCCATCCACCCGAATAACCATTACAATCCCATTAGTAATTGGATTGTGATGGTTAAAATCCCACCCATTAAGGCATCACTGGTGATGGGTGCTGTGGGCAAGTTCCCACCCATTGAAAACACCATTTTAATGGGTTTGTGGGTAGGATGCCTCCCCTCCCCATTAGACATCCATTATTAATGGGGATCTGTATTCAGATGAACATCCTTACAACCTCATCCTGAAAAAATATTATTAGATCATATAATTTTTTTGGCCGGAAAGAAAAATGTAAAATAGTATTTCCATATTTTTTTAACCGCCTATTTTTTTTCCTCCCCCATTTTTTTTTTTTTTGTAAATAAATTTTTTGTAAAAAGGGGATATTGAAGTTTTTGAACAAGCGATCCCCTTGTTGGGTTTTTTTGGGATAACATCATTTGTGTTAATATTATTTCCCGGGAAATAATTTAATTTCCTAAGGGCCCCCGACCTTACCTTACCCAGGGATCTATATGTTGGATGGTTCCTTGGGGCGGCGTTTTGACCTCCCTTAACCAATTTTTGACCCCCCCCCCCCCTCCCCCCCTCCCCCAAGAATATGGAGGGGGGGCACTGATTTATAAAACTAACCTAGTAGGTTTTGAGTTAGAACAAAGTTTTACTAGGGGAGGTTTTTTTTTTTAGTTCACAAATTTTAAAATTTTTAGTTGGATTAGGTTTTTAAAGTAATAAAAAAAATTTTTCATGGATGATATTTGATCAGGGAAGGAAATGTTAGAAGTTGAATGGGTTTTTTTCTCCCCCCCCCCACCCCCCATTCCTCCTCCCCTTCCTCCTCCCCCTCCCTCCCTCCTCTCACCTGCACACACACACACACACACACACACACACACACACACACACACACACACACACACACACACACAGTAATGTACCCTCACCACCTCATTATCCGAATCATAGACTCATTAGCCCATGTCTCCCACGCCCCATACAGCTTTTCTCCCCACCCACCCCCCCATCCCCTCATTAAACCTTAATGAGTTGTTGTCCGTAATTACGTGGTTGATTACATTTCAGCCCCAATTTATCTGAGCCGTGGAGAGAAGAGAAGAAAGCGAGAGAGAGAGAGAGAGAGAGAGAGAGAGAGAGAGAGAGAGAGAGAGAGAGAGAGGCAGCAGCGTGTTTGCACTTCATATAAAGTGATGGTAATGGTATATATATTTTCGCAGTAATGGTTTCCTCAGTAATGCCCATCGAAAAAAAAAAAAAATCGCAGAAGAGAATAAAAAGAAAATAGGTGTTTGAGTGCCCCCCTGCCCCCTCCTCCCCCACTCCCCCCTTCCTCCCCCTCCCCCTTAACTAGTGAACACCAGGCGTGATGTCATAAGTCGTTGTAAAATAGAATTATTTTTTTTTTTGTTTTTCTTTGTAAAGCCATTTAATATCCACCCTAAAGAGCAAATTATTATATTACATTTCTATCACATTACGGTCTCAAATTCCTTTTGTGTGCCCAGTCAGATATTGCAAAATAGAGAGGGGGAAAAAAATATTGCGTTTCAGGAATGAATAGACTGTGCAAATGCTGAAAATAGATCCTCTACATATTTTTTTTTTAAGGTAAATTTATTTTTTTTTTTCCCCATGTTGGATCCCGTGATCGACCAAGGTAATTGATATGTGATGAAGGTTTAATGATGTGCTTTTACGTGTTCGTGCGTTGCATTACGTGTCCGGGGCACTGATGGAAGGATGAAGGAGGAAAGAAAGAAGCATTCATCTTCCTTCCCTACAGATTCCCTCTCTTAATTTTCAGCGTCAGGTCGACGCCACGTTTTCTTTCTCCGTTTTCTATAATCTTTTTATAAGCATATTACGTATCTTATCGCCAGCTAATTTAGCTCCGTATCCACGAACCTTACAGATAAATATCCTTTTTATATACTTTAGACTAGGCTAGTCACCTTTCTAGGCCAAGGCTACGCTCTATATTGATGCGCAGCCAATATATATTTTTTTTCCAAATCAACAGTTCGGCATCATCAGCATACAAGCAACACATCTATATTTGGTCGTCTGCACAGCCCGGCCCGCTCGCCATCTCCCCTCCCACGCAGGCAGCGTCCCCGAACCTCTCTCTCTCTCTCTCTCTCTCTCTCTCTCTCTCTCTCTCTCTCTCTCTCTCTCTCTCTCTCTCTCTCTCTCTCTCTCTCACATTTCTGTTATTCACATACCTTTAATGACTAGGGGGGATAATCCACCCTGAAAAGGAAACGAGCAGTTTCGCACAGTAATCTGCCGTGAAATGATGGGGGTAATTAGAGCTGAAAGTCCTATATG